>NW_022639468.1:1504429-1530369 GCF_010583005.1 Odontomachus brunneus | reverse complement strand
AGAGAGAGAGAGAGAGAGAGAGAGAGAGAGAGAGAGAGAGAGAGAGAGAGAGAGACCGCGAACGGAAAAAGGGAAGAGGGAGAGAGAGAGAGGAAGAAATGCAAGCAGAAGAGGCCCGCCGGCAACAGCCATTCAAATAATATGCAAGCTCATAATTAATTTACGGTCGCCTAAGAATCGTGGTAGGGAGAAACCACATAATTAAGAAATGCCGGACAGTATACACGCGTATCCTGCGTGGTCCTTGCCGACAACGACATTCACGAGCGAAGCTGAGGAAGAACGCTGCTCGGTTAAGAAACGCTGCTCGGTTCGACGACGACGAGATTTCGCGCGCGGAAGTGATACCCGTTGCGCGCGCGCGTCTAAAGCGTCTAAAGCGCGGCATCGCGGAAAATTGATGAGCACCCTGAAACGTTAAAAACTTGCCGAAGATCGGCGATCGGGACGCGGGACCACGCTATTATTGGTAATCGATCGGCGCTGATGGACAGGTATCGAGGTTTCTTCCCGCTGCGCTCGCTCCTCTTCCTTTTTTTTATCCCTCGCTACAGATGACGTGGAAGAACGCTGAAGAAGATGAAGAAGAGGAGGAGAAGGAGGAGGAAGAAGGGCAGGTAGGCACGGGAGAAGAAGGAGGAGGAGGAGGAGAAGAGGTAGCCGAGAAGAGAGAGTCTTAACCACGCTCCCTCGGAATATGGTCGCAATTACTGCAGGAGATTAATGAGCCGATGCTCGCGCGATGCGAGTCTGCTCTACGAAGAGTCCTCCTCCTCGTCCTTACCCTCACCCCCGTCCCGTTCTTACCATCTCACCGTTCTCATCGGGAAGACGACTAATTCATTCCGCGAGACAGGCAACTCAAGTGTCTATTCTTCTTTTCTCTTGTTGTTAGGCGAGCGAGAAAGTCCATAATTATAACGAGAGGTTTAGCGCTAAGTCCCTTAATGTCATCGTTGCCCAATTATCTTGCCACTTTCGTGGAAGCCTTCGACATCGTTAATCACCGGACGCTCAACGCGTCTTTAATACGATGAAGATTTTAATAATATAACCAGCGCGAAGCAGCGGCGTGTCGAGCACCGCTATTGTTAATAAAGCGGGTTAAATGACTTAATTATTGCTTCGGATGTTTAGCTCGAACCAGTCTCTCTCTCTCTCTCTCCTTCTCCTTTTTTCTCTGTCTCTCCTTGTCGGTCAAAGACTGTCGTGTTAGTTTTTCTAATGGCGGTAAAAGTGATCACTGATAACGCATCTGAGCGACGCAACTAACGTCTACTAACGAGCGAGTGGTAGTCACGCTTGACGCAATGTTTCCTCCGACAACGGCGCGGCATCTGCCCTTCCGAAGGGCAGGTCTCCTCTTTCCCTCTGACCCTTCTAATTAGCCATCGTGTAGCCGTGCGGATATCACAGACCGCGAGGTAGGAAACCGGCCTCACGCGGGAGATGGTTAATATCGTGCTAGATGGGAGATCGAGATCGCCGAGCAATATTAATAATCTGTCGTTAGTCACTCCCTTTCATTAGTAAACGCACCGGACAGAGCTCGTTTTGGAAGCCGAGGCCGGTGAACCGTCTAATTACTTCACCTCCGCGCCACCTAGAGGTGGGCTCGCCTAGAGAAGAGGCCGACTGTGACAAACGTACCGAGGAATCGTTCCTTTGTCCAGCCCTTAAAAGGGAACCAGCCTGAGACCGCACAAAGGAATTTCGTGAAAGCACCGGACCGACCCGTGAGAAATCGGGGATATGAGCCTGGGACAAATCAATTTGGCGATTTCACGACGGACTCTATGCAAATACGGCGGCGCGGTCTCGAGGAAATAGAAACCTCCACTCGATAAGATGCGTGCGCCGATCATTGCAATGCGCAGAAATTTCAATATTAGCGACGTAATTTGAAATTATCGTACAATTGCGCACTGCTGCTCTGTCATCTCAGCATTTTGCAAGATGGCGCGTAGGGATTGGCTCGTACAAGCACGCAATAGAACGCGAACGATACGATACAAAGATCAGTATTGTTGAGCATCGCTTTATTCTACCGCGGATAAGCGGCAAACTTTGGGCCGCGACGAGTCTCGCGCACGAATATTCAAATCTACGGTAAGGAAGCTTTTACGGCACCGGGGCGTAATTTTAGTATTCTCAGGCAACAGATGTTTCTTGTTTCACTGCGCGTTTAGTGCTTGCCCGGAGTCGTGCGGCGCGGACGAGCGTGCAGGAGGTAAGCAGCACCCTCGGGCTTTAACTTAAAAGAGAGCTAATCCTAACTTCCCGGCGCGTCGTCGTTGCGTGCGTATGCGGCCGAGCGCGCGCACGCACGCACACGCACACACGTACACCAGTTAGCCAGCCCAACCAGCCAGTTAGCCCGATGCGTATGTGCACATGCGACGCACCTACGCCGCGTGCACGCGCGCTCTTATCGGCGGTGGACAAACGTGCAACAGCACTACGTCACTGTATCACACGTGTAACAGGACAACACGAACAAAAAGGCAGAATCGACCATTACCGTATGTTAAACAGTTCCTGGTCCCTCTCGCGCTAGTCGTCGTCGCCGCCGCCACGGAACTGCAGTTGCATGTGCAAGAGTCGCGGGAGCAGCGCGGCGTCGCCAGTGTGGTGGAGCGAGCACGAGGAGGAGAGTGGAGAGGAGAGGAGAAAGAAGCAGCTAGAACCGTTCGCAGTAACCAGTTGCAGAGCTTCTTCTCTCCCCCTCTGTCCCTTGCGTCTATCTTCCTTCCTCTATCCCCGCGCACCTCGCTCTGCCTCTCCCGCGCTCGTCCCATCCGCTCTGGACCTCGTGCTGAAACCTCCTCGCCCGAAAAAAGCTATTAACCGATATCCATCTGAGGTCATACCTCCGTTCGCGCGCTTACATACGCACACGCGCACGCGCGTGGTGTACGTCCCTTACATACGCGCGCGCTCCACGCCACGCTCGGACCCGGCGAGGCGTTTTGGGCGCTATCGCGCAATGCGGAATGGGTAATGCATCCTGCCCAAGCCCGGGGGCGCCAAATGAATTACAATATTTCATTCTCACGCCCGTACATACCCACCGACAGGGCATATTGGCGGGGGCCCTAATTGCATTTAACTCATTATTGGTTCATTCGTGCAACGGGTCCGGGCCGAGGGACACGTACGCGCCGTTACGATCACTTTTCTCCCGCTCCTTTTTTCTCTCCCATCGATCCCCGATCCTCTCCTGGCTCTCTCCCTCCCTCCCTTCCTCCCTCTCTCTCTCTCTCTCTCTCTCTCTCTCTCTCTCTGTCTCTCTCCCGCTCCCGCTTCTGCGTTCTCTCTGCCCTACCCCTTTTGCGCATTTCCTCGCTCCCCCTGGCTCCTGATACGCAGACATCCTCTCGTTGTCGAGATTATTATTGTTCTCTTTTTCTCTTTGCGACGACGCGATCGCCTGACGTTAATGCAGCCACCGATTGTCCGTACCGGAGGCGGCCTCGGGAAGTTCTGGGTAGAGCGGCCGCTGGCTCGCGCACGTAGGACATATTGCTACCGAAACGAACGACCGGCTGATAAGCGATCACCACCGCGGATGACGAATGAGAGAGGCTCTCTCGCATAATTGCGGCTCTTCGCGTACTTTGCAGATAAAGCGCACTCGCGCCCGCTTTCTCTCCCTCTCTCTCTTTCTCTTTCTCTCTCGCAGTAGATTGCTCGCCCACCGAAACGTCCGAGACGCGTTCGTGAATCTGGTCGCGCGATTGGCCGATCGAATTAAAGAAAAGAACAAAATGAACGAATGCACGTCGCGATATGCGTCTCTAGAGTCGTGACAGCACATGTGTGTACATATACATACCTCGCGATTACGATACATGCGATACAAGGTCGCCGATCGCTAGACTACCGCAAATTCGCGTCCCGTTATCAAAAATCGCAGTCGAGTATGTTTCCGCGTGTTTCTTCAACAAGGCGACGCGAGACTTTTCACCCGGCGGTGAAGCTCGCGGTGCGTGTTAGGCTACCTTCGTTTTTCCCGATGGCGCGTCCGAGAAGACCAGAGGTGGGTATTAGTGAAAATAACTGCGAATATATACGGCGGGTAAATACGTTGCGCGCCGTGGCCGACGGATTAGAACGTGGCGAGCGTTACTTGGCAGCTCGCGCGAGCTCGCGCAAGAAACGGCCACGGATTTTCTCTTAACTACAAGGAACACGGAGCCGTCATTCATCGGGCCCTATAGCCCCGACAGATTATTATAATTAGCTTCCTGTCGTGTATCCTTCCTCATTCTCCCATCTCGTCCTTTTAGCCAGCCGTAACACTTAACACTCGTTACGACCAGGTGTACAAGCGCCGGCATTACTGCCCCCAAGCGCACCACCGCCGCACAAACCCTCTCTTTCTTCTTCTCTGCGCTCCCTGCCCTTTCCTTAACCGCCCTCCCGTCTAGTGGTACTCCGCCTTTTCGCTCTCTTCTACTCTCTCGCACCTGTGCTGGCCTCTAATTGATATAATCCACCGCGGCGTGGCTTTGTTACGCGGAATCTGCGGATTATACGGCTTTACGCAATTAGTCGATCGCTGTTAAGGGATGTTAATACACACCGGTGGTGCACATTAGGATTTTCTCTCCGATCCGCAGTGCTCCCTCCGCTACGAGCGGCCGTTCCCGTCTCTCTCTCTCTCTCTCTCTCTCTCCCCTCTCTCTCTGTCTCTCGCGTGCTCTCTCTCTCTCTCTCTCTCTCTCTCTCTCTCTCTCTCTCTCTCTCTCTCATTCGAGCCGCCGTGGTAATCCGCGCGATATCTTAATCCGCAACGCGAAGCGCTCACTTTTAACTCGTGGAAGCTCGTTAGCCAGCCTGCGTACGGCTCGTGCTGCGAACATCCACGGTACAACGAAATTAATTTCCCGGCCCTCGCCGCGCCTGCCTCCTTCTGCGCCTCTTCCTCGTGCGCAACCCCTGCTCGTTACCGGAAAGAATACCCAGTGTAGTTGTAGCGGCGGCAGCGCCGAACCGGTTGAATGTATATGTATGTGTGTGTGCGCGCGCGCGCGTGTGTGTGTACTGTGGACGCTATTCTTATCAAGACAGTTCGCACGAAAATACGAAACTTACCTTGTCACTTTCCATCCACCCTGGGCCAAACAAAGCGCGAGAGATCGACGCTTGGATAAAATTCCGTGGTTAATTATTCACGGAGGAATGCCGCTTTCAATTTTTATCGGGCTGTTAACCTTCTTGATTCGGCTACCGGCCGCCAAAACATGAGGCGCGGATATCGGTCGGAGTTAATTATTTGGATTTAATTGGTACATTGCTCGTGAGAGCGAGAACGAGGCGGCGAACGGCTTCCGATGAGTGCTTCACTAATAAGCTACGCCGAGCGGCGAGAGAGAGGGAAAGAAGAGAGGGGCAGGGGAAGGAGAAGGAGAGAGAGAGAGAGAGAGAGAGGGAGGAAGGGAGAGAGAGAGAGAGAGAGAAAAGACGACATCCGAACGGGTAAGAGAGGCTACTCTCGTGATACTCGATCCTCTCTCCTCAATCTCTTCCGCGCGCGCGCACGGCCTCGAATCCCGGCGTGATCGACACACTGACGTCCTTCTGCCACGCGGGATTCTTGTTCCCGCCGGTACCGTTAGGCGACATGCACGTGAATGTACATTACCGGGCGACGTATCTACTGCTGATTGGGAGATACCGATCGGATCCGCCGGGTATGAATCTGACGAGGAGAGCTCGAGGGTGAGCGAAGTCACCGAACGACCGTAGAGTTACAAAGTCGATTGCGTGTACCCTCGCGCGCCCGCGCGCACGGAGAACCGAAATAAAAAGCTATGAATATTAAACGCCCGGTTGGTTTCCCCGCAACCCGAGGCCATCGGAACGAACCCCGGGATTCGTTGAAATTGAGCGGCCAGGACGATAATGACGCTTACGTGCGCGCGCACGGGCGCGTCGACGTGTCCCTCGCGACATGGTGGTTTCGCAGGTGATCGGCCCTCGCGAAATTACCCGCAAGTTAAGCGCCATTTCAGCGAATAATTATACCCGCCGCGCGGACGCATTCACGGAGAAACCGGCATGTGCCGAACGGCCGCGGGAGGAGTAGTGATCCGCCGAGCTATTCGCAGGAATGCGGAGGGACGTTACGATAGAGGCTGCACACGGGCATATAAATCACGGGCCCGTACACGGGAGCCGTGAACCGTCGTGAACGTCGATTCCGATTTCGCAAGATCGTGCTCGGTGTTTAAAGATCAGCCGGGAGAGAAGCAGCGGCCTCTCGTCAGTGGGTGAAACAGCGAGGTCCATTTGCCACGAGTCTCCGGTTGAATCTAATCTCAACGCACGAGATTATATCGGACTTCTGCGCGAGACCCCAAGTCTCGTCTCCCGCAGAGATCTGTGCAATTGATTGCAAAACGGCTTAGGCACAATGAAATAAGCTGCTCGTCAAACTATTACGATTAGAGAAGAGTAAAGCTACTACTGACAGGTTTGCGCGGTAATCGGCGATGATAAGAGCCGAAATGACAGCATGCGAGAAATCGGAAGTTGCAACTGCAACGCAGGATTGAGAAAACACGTAGACATTTTTGTTACATTCTTATCTATCAGACGAGAGTACTTCTTAAGACATTCTTTCTTTCTCTAATAGATGAAAATATTTGCTTGACTCTTGATCAGATAATAAAGGCCAATATTTGCACCGTGTACTGCCACTTGCTCCTGTCATAACCGATTACCGCGCAAACGGTATCCTGTCAATATTGACTCTCAGTCGTGACAATTCGGTATGCTGTTTATTCTTCATTGTGTCCAAACCGTTTTGCAAACAAATGTGTGCTCGGTAGCAAAATAATATGCACACCTTTCATCGAATCGTATTCCTTGCATCGAAATACATTCAACGCGCCCTGTTACGTAATCTTGCTTTATAAGACACATGAAAATTACTTCAAGATAAAAGGTTTTCTTTAAGATATAAATTCTCTTTCCTCCAAATTTATATTCACACTTTGTACCGTCATTTCGACTCCTGTCGACAACCGATTACTGCGTACACCAGCAGTGGCTCTTAATTATTCACAACTTGAAGCGCTGTAATTGAACTCGACGGAGAGTGCGCAAACTGTTTTGCGACCAAACATACAACTCCCGTCGTCGTTTTCTCGGTACAAACGTTCGATGAAATCAATCATGTTGCGCGCTGTTCTCGATCAATCTCGACACGCGGCACTTTCGGAAACGAAGTGCAAGAGAGGAGGCATCGCGAAGCGTTCATTTAACGACCGACCAATTTCCGGCAGGAGAGCGCAGGTTTACGCATTCGCTCGTTGGCGATTCTGGCGAAACTGCGACACTTTGAAGAGGGGTCGCGTAACACGGGCCCCACGTGTGTGCTCGCTCGCGCGCGTCCCCGTCCGCGCTCCTACCGTTTCGTCTGGCGTGTAATAAACCGCGCATCTGCTTATGTAGATGGACGTCGAATCCCAGCGTGTAATATTAACGGCGCCTCTTCCGACTCCCGAAACGAGTCCTCGGCTCCTTTGCCGCATCGTTAGCCACGGTGCTCACGAGTCACGTCCTAACTCCGAAATCGCGTATCCGGCAGAATTATTCGTAACCTTTGCCACCGTCACGTTGTCTCCGCGCAAAAGCTCGCCGCCGCGGAATTACCTCGGTGAGGTCGCCGCGTCGTTCGAGACTCATAGGCGATCGCTTTCGCGCGCAAGACGGACGCGCGTGTGCACCTCGAGGATAATGTTTAACGCACAACTATACACGGGATAGATTGAAATTACGCGATAAGTGCTCCACTTAGGAAAATGGCGAACGACACACAGTCGCCATCTGTTCTCCCTTTTCTCTCTCTCTCTCTCTTTCTCTCTCTCTCTGTGCATCGTTTATCTACTTTACCTATTTTCTTTTTTTTTGCGTTGGCGCATAAAATGATTAGTTCAGACATTATACTACACGCAGATTACAGTTGTTCAAGCGCGGTTACGTAGTAGTAGATCCACGAGCGCGCGCGCTCACACCGGTTGCAGGAGGCATGTGATTTTTCTAGAAACCAGTTATCCAGCCGCGTCCGGGATGCTTTCTTGTCGAATTATCGGGCCGATTAGATGGATAGGCTTTAAGTCGACTAATCGGCGCGGCATAGCAAAAGTAACGCCGCAAATTCCGTATCGCGATGTGCGCGTTGCTCTTGTTTTTTCAACGTGCGAGAATAATTACACCGCGGTTTAAGCGAGATAGCCACGCAACCAGTAGTTTATTGGTCCTCGAACGTCGTTATCGTTGCCATTCTTCACGTGCGCGTATCTAGTCTCTTCCCGCCATCCGCCTTTAGCCTCCCCTCCTGGTAATTATCCTCTCCTCCGCGTCGCTCGCCCTCGCGAGACGTTTCTCTCTTGCTATCTTTCTTTCTCTCTCTCTCTCTCTCTCTTCCTCTCCACTCGCCGGCATCTCGCGTACCAATCGCGAATCCCGGGTTTTACCGTTAGGTTCGCCGCTGTGGGGAACGCGCGGCATGTGTGCCTACATGCGTGCAAGGCTCTTTCGCATGCGAGGACGACGGTGCGGTATTGGCTCGCTTATCGAGCGGGACGCGAAACCCGCTTGAAAAGTGCGATCCAATAACGTCCCGGTTGTAATCGCCGGCTGTAATTTCTACGTTGCGCGCAGATTGTAATCTACATCTAGCGGGCGGATCCGGCGAGGCTCTTATTACGTTAGAATACGTTACGGACGATATAACTTCTGAATTATGATACCGCTCCGTGTACAGCACGCTCGGAAGCTTTTGGCAATCATACAATCGATAATTTTGGAAACATGTCGAAGAAACATATGGGAGAATCTTTCGCTGATTTTTTACGGAGATGCACGTTATAAGGAGAAAGAGCAACTAAAAATGAGATAGATGTGTTTTTTTATGTATACTTTCTTGGAGGACATTCGGCAAAATCGATTTCGAGTGAACAACAACCGGGAAATGTATAAAGAATCGTCTTAGACAAAAGTTGCATGGTATTTTGTATACTTTATAATTTTGTGCACCTATATTCTTTCATAAATACAACCATAATATAGAAAAGGCAATAAAAGTCACGTAATTACATTCTGATACGAAATTTAAACTTAATTTTTTGGAAGGATAACAATGTAATTTCTCAGAAATGTTGAAGGTATACATTGAAAAATTACGTATCTGAGAAATTGATGTACATACAGTAAAGAGGAGCACAACTTCCATATATTTCTTTACCAAAAGATACAATATTCGAATGTCGAGAGAATCATTCCGCGACATTATGCATCACTGGGGGGAAATTTGCTGTTCTCCAAGCGCAAAATACATATTTACACTATGATATTACAGCAAAATATCAGAATAATTGTAATTATGAGGATATAATTAGTGAAACTAATTGAACTACTAAATGAAGGACTTTGCACGGTGCACTTCCACCGAAATATTTTCACGGATAATATAGCGCTATTCGAGCGGACGTGATGATTTTTGCGCGAGCGTGACTAGCGTACCAATCGGGGGAAACGGCGCGCTCGGTGGGTGCTTTCCGACGGCAGAACGAAGAAAGAGCAGCGGCGAAATAGCGTGCCTTTGTCGGTGTCGTCCTTTAAATCCGTTTAAAGGGACCACCGACCGTCACGGACTGATTAATAGTCCTCTCTCGGTCGGTAGGGCCGGGCTCGATGACAGATCGAGAATGTTTCGGGGACAGGCGGCAAAAATGCCGAGTTCACACTTCGCACCGGCCGTGATTGTTGTTACTGTAGGCTTCGCCTAACACGGGGTCATCGTCAACACAAAGCTCGTCGACCCGGCCACATTTGTATCCTTTAGAACCGGTCACGCGACGGCGATGACGGAACCTCGACAAATCCAGACCACGTGTGTGGCGGCACGTTACGTCAGCGATTCGCGACTCGCGGATAGCTGAACCGCGGGGAGCGTCGTGGTGGACAAGCGCGTGAAAGTAGGAAGACGCTACGCGGCGTCGACGGACAAAATTTACGCTCCTGCCCACACCATATTTCCGCGTCCGGGAATATTTGATTACTCGTTAGTTATATACTCGGCGCGCTCAGCGCCCGGCGATTATTACGTCATTATGTATGCCGCAGCCTCCACGTGAGAAGCTGAATTTTCGGCGAATCACTCAGAGACAAATGGACGCGGTCGGCGAGCGCGCGAACAACGACAGGCGGACGCACGCACCACGTCGAATGAATCAATTCACAATGCGCTTACCGGGAATCGGCACTTCGGCGCGTTCAGTAGCTCTTCGTATGCACTAAGATATCCCTCGATTATCGCAACGAATGCACGTTTGTTGTTTGATGATCGTTAAGATCGGTTTCTGTTGCAAATTATCTCTCATTATTTGTTATTTTAACAAACACATTGCCTGATTGTTATTTTAACAATACATTGCCTGAGGTGCAAATCATATTTATTCTCGTCTAGTTTGGATTAGGTTAGTTATGTCTCCGAGTGCAGAAGCGTTGCTTAGAGCGGCGAATCGAAAGTAACAAATCATTTGCATTCCCACTACGGGGTTACTCATATCGACAAACCATTTTATTTATTTATTTATTTATTTTAGTTATTTACCGTTCGGGATTAACATCAAAACTTGTCGGTTGGCACCGAAACATTTGGAGGTCTAATCTGAAAGATTGAATGTTAACACTTAAAATTGGAAGTGAGTATTAAAGCTTGGGGATTGAATCGTTTGAGGTTTACCCTGAAAATTTCAAGTTCAATACTACTCATTGAGAGTCAACAGAAAAATTTGGGGGTTGACACCGAATCATTTGGGGTTTACCCTGAAAGTTTCACGTTCAACACTATTCATTGAGAGTCAATATCAAAAGAGAATCAATACCATTTGTTACAGCTACTGGTATTTTGTTAAATTGACAAAACTTCTTCTCTCTCAGTATGCATCCACAACGACTACGGGCACGGGACGCGCCAATACACTCGCTGTGTCTCGCACACGACCAAGTTCAGCGCACACGGTGCCGTTGCGCCGTGCGTTTGCGGTGATTTACGGCTACAGTGGCGGTTTCGTCTCGCTTGACGCTAGCTTACTGAATTAGTCCCACTCACACACGTCTCGATCGCGGGTTAATACAACGGGTTATTTCTTCCGGAGTTCTCCTGCCTCTTTCGCCGCCCACGAGCGGACGTTCCGGGGTCCCTTCGCCACCGCCGCCGCAGCAGATGTCATGCGGAAGATAATTAATTCTTTTCTTTTTTTGCTTACGGAATAAAGCGTGCAGTAAAGGGCGGAATATTCATGACGATTCGTGGTATTTTCTCCTCGCGCGCAACCCCTCTTCGTTACCACGGAATGGCAACGGTATAAGGTAGATCCCGAATAACGTTATATATAATATATTTTCAACTACACCTGGACCTCGTATCACGTTACAGCGACTGCTATTATGTTCCGTCTCTCACGAACGTTAACACGCGAGTTATACATATTTATTATTGAAACGAAAGACACGAATTAACGTTGGCGAGGCGCCAGATAGGAAACGCGATAGTAACGTTTTACTCTATATGGGAGCGGTAATATCAGGCTACCAAAGACGCGGGCGAGCGCGGGGGAGCCTCCAAAAGAGCGAAGCGTAGATTACACCGTTCTGCGGCTCAGAGCAGCGGGTACATTCAATATGATTATTTTCACGCGCGGAAAGAGTTTCGCGCGGCGACGAATAAAAAGGCAGGTGACGCGCAGGTGGAAGAAACAAAGAAAACACAAGAGAGAAAGAGAGAGAGAGAGAGAGAGAGAGAAAGTGAGCGATAGACAGAGTGAGAGAAGGAGGGGAAAGGAGAGGAGAGGAGAAAGAGGGACAGAAGGAGCCTTTAAATCGTCCGTCTCGAAAGCGGAACACTCTCAACGCCGCCGTTCGTGTTTCTACACGCGAGCGCGCACGGCCAAGCCAGATGAGCTCGAGGCGAGGTAGCGAGAGATGCCACCACAGAGTAATTTTACAGCAAATAGGTTTACACAGCATTAGGTGGAGGGAAGCGACCTACGAGGCGATACAGCCGCGCATCGCCGCGGGGTGAATGCACTTGACCATCATACACAACGCACACGTGTGCGCGCGCGCGCATACACACACACACGCACGCGAAACGGCTCCGTCGCGGCTATTATTCTCAATTACCATCGGCGATCAGCCATTTCGCGGCTGCATCGCGGCTGCGGTTTCGATGACAAGTACTCTTGCGCGAAATCACGGCGAACTTTTGCCACTTTCGATTTCACAGCATGTCAATACGAGGTATTCTCGAGTCGGCGCGGTTACCTGAGCGAGTGAATGACGTTGACGTGGCGAGGTTAAGCGTTCGTATGGTCCCGAATTGGTGAGCTTGATCACTCGGGCAAGATGGAGGTTCCGCATTTATGAATTACTGGAAATAATTAAGACCATGGGCCCTCGACTTATAGGAGGACCGACATATAAGCGCGATAGTTGTCACCAGTGGATATACAGCGATCGGTCGTAGAAAATTTATCTTGATTTCGTATTACCGGACATTTTCATTCTCCGAGAGAACGTCGCGGGCGTTAAGATAGAATCGCCGTCAACGGCGGAATGCGCTTCGGGGTTGAGACTCGGAGGACGCTCTCGGCTGGTTAATAATCGTTGTCGTCGTCGAGCTGGTACTTTACGGGACGCGGGCGCGACGTCAAGCGGACGCATTCTTCGCCATTGATTGGACGGTAGCGCGGGGATTAACCCGATTCCATCGTACAAATGACACGAGGTCGCCTGGGAAATGTAGGAGGTACCAATAATGAGGCGGACTATTCTCGGAATGCGCCGTAGCACCCGAAAACAGGACTAAGCGTCCCATGGGCGAGCAAGGACGGGGACTGCTCTATGGATCGGGCGGACCGGCCCTGTAATTTCAGGCCCCGTAATGGGGCCTCCAGTCTCACAATTAGACCTTCCCGCGTCATCTCTATCTTCCTCCGCGTCTCGCTGCGTCCTCCTCGCACGCCGCAGAAGGCACTTTCCTTCTGTGCGCGTCGCGCGGCACTCGATCGAATCTCCCGGCGCTTTAATATCGGCCCAGCGTGGCGGGCATCTGAATTTAGAAAGCAACGACGAATCAATTCTGCGAGAACCCTCCTGTGTTCTCTCCTCCTCTTCTTTCCTCGCAGCCTCCACCTTCTCCTTCTCCTCCTCTTGCGTTCTCGCTTGGAGCAACTCCCGGTGGATATCTGACGCGTTAATCGCCCCGTGCAGTAACACTTTAGTATGCAAAACGCTGCCGCCAAAAACTCAAATGCGTCTCTCTCTCTTTCGCAAGATGTTGCTTCATGGTCACCCATGCGTCGCGCGCGGGAGATACCACCTTCTCTCATACATAAATCCGAGCAGGGAATTTTCTTGTCGACGTTACGAGAACGGTCTACCTGACATGCCATAATACCGTAAGATCATAGATCCGCCGACTTCGTCCTTGCGGAGGGCACGATCCGAACTCGAAGACGATGACGGTGCATAGCTTTCCCCCCTCCCCCACCACTCTCCCCTCCGCTCTCACCCGCCGTCTTCCCGCGCTTCCCCGCGGAGGATCCTCCGAGGATAATTACATAGTAGCTTAGGCCTGGTGCGGCAAAGAAGAGAGCCGCGCGCTTTCGCCGCATAAAGTAATGGCTAATCGGAACGATCCGCGGCGGGCCCCGACGACACATCGTGGGGCCCCGGAGCACCATTAGTCACCTTCTATCTCGCGTACGTGTGTACGAGGTACGTTTTAAAACGGCCGCAATAGTGCCGACCTGCTTCGCCAACGACCGCTCGGCTATTTCTCTACGCGGGAGCACCCCATATTATTAGAGCCGCAATCATAGAAATTATTACTCTGCCGCGTACCCTCCCACCCACTGTCGCGACGCAAAGCGTGCAAAAGGAGGAGGTCCCTTCCAGAAGAATATCATCGTTAATCCGAACGTCGGACGTAACCGTCGTTAACGAGCCATCGTCGAGAACGCCGCAATCTCGCATTGACATTTACCGTCCGCGAGACACGGATTGAGTTAGGCGCTTGGCATGCCGGGACACTTGCGGCTCGCGATCGTACGGAATCGGGAGGAACGTTTTCGTCGTTTTCGTTCTGCGTTACTTCCGATAAGGCGCGATGTGATAAGGTTCGCGATCGGTAGTCCATATACAACATAAATTCCACTCGCAATACCCAAATCTACCTCAAGATCGGTTCCCTTAGTGCGAAGACTAGAAAAAAAATATCGAGAAAGCTTCGAGTTTTCTAGGGTCGGTTTTAGGGTCACATGTTTGAAACATTATACTTTCAATCGGAACCCATAATTATATTTTGAGAAATCGAACTGGATCCCAATTAGAACTCAAGAAATGTTCTATGAGGAAAGTTGGTTCGCGACGCCAGACGAGTAGCTTATCTATTAAAATTGTAAACACGTGGGATTACACGGACTCCCGTTAAAACCCTTCAAGTTGCTTTCGATGCTTCGCGTGACAAGGTTCGGCGTAAGTCGGTATGCAAATCCGAGATGAATGATATCTATTAAATTGTAGACACGACGGATTAAATGCAACTCTTATTATAACGGTTTCTCAACGGCGAGCCTAACCTAACCTACGCGCGCGCGCGGCTGCTATTCAGTTCGCACGTTAAATTAGTTCCAATCAGAAAACGTTTTATCACGACGCATTGCACGGAACGAAACCGGCATTTAGTATTAATCCGTCATTTCCGTGGTCGTGGCAAGCGGCTAAAATCAGCAAACGCAAACTCCCGCGCCGGCGATTTTACGGACAGACGCGCCAGCGTTCAGTCCTGGTGGCGCTTAGCACTTCAGCACCGGCCTTGAAGCTTTCGCCTCGTAAGCACGATACCGTTCGCTCTTCTAGCGGAGCGATTTGCAAATGTGTTGCAAGTTCGGGTTTGCGGAGATAATCCGTGCGAGATGAAGAGAGAAAGAAGGAGAGAGCGAGAGGGACAGAGAGCGAGGATGCAGAGGAAGAGCGAACGAGGTCTCGAGGTCGTTTCTGGGCGTGGTGGCATCCACCTTTACATCTTCGACGTAGTATATATACCTCTTCGGCCTAGCCTTCTCTCTACAACCGTCTTTTCCTTCGCCTCCCCCTCGTCTGGAGGCCCGACACCCCCGTTCTCCCCGCGAGCTCGGGCGCGCTGAGGGTTTCGGCTCTTCGGGCCATTTATTTTTTTCCGACCCGGCCTCCAGGGCTGTCCAAACGACGGGCTGACGACCATGGCGGACCCGGCCTATTGTTTTAGCCGGGTACGCTTAAATTGAAGCCCGGAGCGATCAACCGGCGTGTCCACGTGCGTTAACTCGTAGGCGGTTATGGCGCGCATCTCCTCGAGATAGGAAGGCTCTATCTCGCGTGTGTTTCCGCGAAACGCGGACGCATAAGTCGCGGGGTGCGGCTTTATCGGGCGCCAAATCATCTCGGGCGCGACGAATTCCACTGGCGGGAGATGTACGTTAATCCTTCGTTAGGCGCGCAGGGTCTACAGGTGCAACTTTTGAAGACTATATATCGCTAGTCAAAGATGCATCGTGTTTTGTAACATACATAGTCTATTGTTTATATTATATATACGAAAAAGAAATTTGGTTGGATTAACCAGATATCCTAGGTAAAATATGAACGAAGCTTTCTGGCTAACCAACCAAGAGTAACTCGAACTTATCAACTTGAACTGAAGGTAATTCTGGCAACTTTAACTGGAATTCTGGTTCGTTCATATTTCACCAGACATTTGATTAATTCAATCAATTTTTTTTCGTATGTATTTTTGCGAAAAATACACATCCAGTGTTGGGCATTAATCGACGAAGATTTTCTTCGACTAAAATAATCGGCAAATAATCAAAATTGTGTGTGTGTGTGTGTGTAATCAATTGTCATATATTTAGTTGTAAATAATTTAACCGTACGATAAAATTAATTATTAATCAAAGTATCAATCAATAACATCAAGACTTGATTAATAATTAATTTTATCAGTCGATAAAATTATTTATAATTTTATACATGACGATTGATTAATTCTCATTATTGATTTGTCGATCAATTTAGTGAGAGGAAATTTTGATCGATCAATGCCCAACACTGTACACACCTACGGTGGTAGACTAGCGCCTAAAAAGTGAGATAAAAGAAGATACGCGCGCCTACTGAAAGGTTAAGCTCCGGCGAGCCGAATCGAAGGGCGTCATAATGTTTTTCGAGAGTGCTGCACTATACGTTGCGCCGCAAGAATGGGAGATACACATCATAGAGACTTTTTCCCGATGCAAGATATTCCCCGCACAAAGATTAAGATTCCGAATGTTGCTTTAAGAACATTAATTCAACTTGAGATATCGTAATGGCGCGCAATAATGTTTGCCGAGAGAGCCACTTTGTTACGATAGTCCGAAGAGAAGAACTGCGATGTATTCCTATAAATGTGTGCGCGCATAAGCTAACGAAGAACACTTCAGGCAGCATCGCCGATCCCCGCGTGCCTTTGAAGAGGGACCCTACCGCAACACTACTCTAGCACTCATTACATTTGCAAGTCATTCGGCGAAGAGGTATTACGCGAAACTAATTACATAGGAAACTCAAGTATCTTCATCCCGCCGCTGAATACATCCGGCGAGCGGAAAAAAGGGAAACAAAAGGAAAAGATAATTCACTCGCCGGCGAATCGAAGGTTACGGGGTTACGATATGCAAAGAAGAGGACCCTAGCCGCGCTCCTCCACTTCTTCTTCTTCTCCTTCTTCGTCTCCTCGTCTCGCGGAGGATATTTGCACCGTCCGAGAACGGAAGAAGCACCGTGTGCGAAAAAATCGCGAGTACCTGCGGTGGCCGATCTCGCCTCCGTCTTTCTTTCTCGCCGCGTAGACGAGGATAGGATCTACGGGGCGTGCACCTGGACGGCCGAAGCATCGACGTCGGAAAACCGAACGAGAGCAACAGGAACCCCGGGAAGAAAGGACGTTGAGGATGTAGAGACAGAGGCGGTGGAGAAGGGGGGTGTGCATCACCGCTGAGCGGCAAACAAAAACTCTAATCGAACTTTCCGAAGCTCGGACGGACTCTCTCTCGCGCGCGCGCGCGCGCGGGCCCAAGGCTACTAGCGAATGGTTATTCATCCACACACACGCACGGAGGGATACTACGTATTCACGTAGCGCCTCGGTTATTAAAGAATGGGCGTCTCCGTCTACGATATTTATGTATCGGTATTCCGCGGCGGACCACCCTCTCTCTCTCTCGTAACGAAGCGCGCTTCGACCTCTTCCGCTTTTTTCTCCCATTGGATGGGAAGACCGGGCGGACCCTTCAAGCCGGTCTGTCTCTCTGACGCGCGCGTGAGCGCGAGTATACGATTCTTCTTCTGCTCTCTGCCGCGGTAGAAGAAATTGCAACTACGATCCGCACTTATCTCCCGCCTCCGTTCGTTGTTCACCTCAGAGCCGATCGGGCTCGCTTTCCAAGTCAAACAGTGGGGTTTCCGCGCGCGCTTCTCGACGTCTCGTTCAGACGTGAATTTCTTCGGCACCAGCGCGCGCGCGCCCACTTTTCATATCGCGTACGCGCGCTCACGCACCACCTCGCACACTCGAGAGAATGCGCGTACCTCCTCTCGCTCGTGCCTCGCTACATGTAATATCCCGACAGCCGTTGCCCTTTCACAAGCTCGATGCGCGATAAGTACTGCTCGATTCAACGAGGTTCATCAGTCATTCGATCCTCCTCTTCCCCGGCGATCTTTAAACATTTCACGCGGCGTCGGCGGCGGTCACGGCGGCCCTCGCCGTCGGCCAGTCCGTACACGCGCTCGCGTCCTTAAGCGTCGAAGTAGTTGGCCTTTTTACATATTAAGCCGAGGTATCGCGTCTCGCGTTAAGACGCATATAATGACTCCTTCGCCGCGCTGCCCCGTGAAATATCGCGCGTAAGCGAGCGCGCGTATAGCGCAAGCACACAACGCCGTTCCACGCAGTGACGTACCCGACGCGATATTTGCCGCGCGAATTCGCGCCATTGACGCCACCGCCGAGTGGATACTCGTGCCGTGTCGCGATTACACTCTCGAGCACTCGCTCGTTGTCTCTGTCTCCAGTCGTGGGCGTTAATTACTTGGAATGAGCGTGCACACATGACTGCAGGTAGCGCTCGTCAAACTGAGGTATTTTATCATTCGTCATTTTGTAAACAACCACAATAATTATTGAGACCTTAATTAAGGAAAATTCGCGAATAAGAGCGATAATGCGCGACAGGCTGAAGCGAATATGTATGTATTAAAATGTATATTTTCACTGTTGCATTGCACGTATTTATTTGTCAATTGTTCATCGATAATACGTCATCGATAACACGTCAGGAATGATCGTGGTTGTTTGCAAAATGTTACAAGACTTTTTCTTTCAGTTTGATAAGTTCTACTTATATATCGATCATGTATCTCTCCTTCTAGTATGAATTCGTGAAAAGTGAAAAGTTTTGTTGTCATGACTTCATGCTGGAGAAAAATTCACGATCAATACTCAATATATGGAGAAGATATTGTAACTTTGTGATCTTGGATCATACAATTTTTAGCCAGAAATTATGGCCAAAATTACTATATATACTTATCGAACAATGTTACGTTTAATGTTTTACTACAAAGTTATTGTAATTATTTGACTGTTCTTTTATATCGTATATTCGGTAGATCGTCAAATTTATTATTTTTATAATGATTTATGATATATTTTAAAATATCAATATAGCTTAATTTTACAAAAACATTGTTAAATGAGACAATTTTAATATAACTTTTATTAAAATACTTTCTCCGCGTACTGAGAGGCGATCATGAATCTTTATCTCCAGCGTGAACTCATGAGAAGTGAACATTTCCGTGTACTTTTGAGCTGGAAAACATTCACTTCTCACAAGTTCACACTAGAGGAAATAATGACCGGCTTCCCGTACACGAGTAAACGTGCGCATTAAACACCTCGTATACGGCGCGTCTCGTTCTCATTTCTTCGCGACAACGTGACGGACTTGCGGCGGCCCGCGTCGAACGCACTCTGCCTCAAGAGTCCCTACTCTCTCGTCACCCCCTGTGCTTTTCGCGGTCCCCACGGGTCTCTTCCTCCGCATCAAGGTACCGGACCGCATAGAGCCGCCGCCGCCGCCGCCGCTGCGGCCAGCGCGCCGAGATGTTGCTTGTTTAAATATTAATTATGTATGCCTGACGGTGTAGCCCGACGCACACGCACTCGCCTGCATATAGATTGCCTCTGCTAAGTCTCACCGTGCACAGGCTCGCGCACAGAGCCGCGTACGCGGCCCTCTTCGTCCTACCACCGTCACCACCTCTCGTACTGCGCCTCTCGCGGTACCTTCCTTCTCCCTAGGCTCGTCACGAAGCGCCGTTCTCTATACGCGGCACGGTGCACTTGCGTCGCCGAACCGCGGGGGGCGATGTCCCTGGAGAGCGTACTACCGCGGGTGTACTGCCTCTGATCCCTCTGCGTCTGATATTTTCCCCCTTTGTCTCTACTTTAATAGAGAGTGACGGAATAATACGCTCGCATCCGAGCGCGAGATAATCGCCAGATATAATCAACGTGAGGTCCCATCTCGCGATGCGACTCGCGGCCTTTCGTTCCGGGTGAAATTAACGATGGACTCTAAAGCAATTCCCTTCGAACTCGCCAACCACGTGGGATACATATTCGTTAAGTTCTACCCCGCGGAGCGATCGTTGAACGGCTGTTGCATCGGTGACCCGGGTATCGTGCTCGCAGACCGTTTTCGCGAATGGAACATGCGATGGTGCTGCATCGGAGTAAATCGGCCGGAATGGACGAGGCTTGCGCGGCGTACGTAGGCAGTACTGTGCGGGAAGATATGTAAATGGACGATGCAATTTGTCCTCGGCGCGGTTGGTCGCGAAAACGGTCGGTAAGCGTTCCCTCTCATGGCGCGCTTCCGCGACAAGCGGCATTTAGTGCGTATACCCAGCTCACCGAGCTGCACCAGCCTCCGCAATGACAGAAATTGTATGCTAATTAGGGGTAACAGCGGCATGCCACGCCGAAGTGCCTAGCCTCAGTGCCCCTAGATCGCGCTCGTACTTCTTGTTCTACCTTTGCCCTTCCTCGCCGCGCTCTTGGTCTCCCTCTCTCTCTCTGTTGTATCCCAGCAGTCGTCGTTGTCGTCACTGCTGTCGACTTTCCTTACGCGAACGAGCATTATATTTATCGTCTCGGAACTGCCGCGGCCATATTCGCGACTACCCACTTCGCGCGTACCGTCGCAACGATGTAAAGCTCCGTCTACACAGCTCACAGAACGCAAGACGCAGATTGCAAACGCAGACGCAAGGTGACATATCAGCTCACACAAGGAACACGTAAGGTAGGATCTGTTTGGGGCTTGAGATGGAGGACAGTTGTGGAAATGATTCGTGAATTACGTTTTAAATATCCTGCGCATTTGCGGCCTTCATCTTGCGATCTGCGAGTTATGTACATCAGGCTTAATGCTAGCGCGCGCATGTGCGCAGTGAAAGGTGTCGTGGGGTCGAAAAAGTTGGCAGCGAAACGCCCGGACACCGCTAATCAGGCAACGGCGAAAGCGGTTTTCAAAATGTGTCATAAGCCCCGACAGAGAGAAGACAGCTGAGTAGAGAACACTCGAGCAAGCAGAACAGCTTATAGGGTTAAGGCAGCTAAGCGCAGTCACGAGTTGGTGGCTGATATTTCTATTTGAGCTTTCTCGGAATGGCGAGCGCGCGGTCGCGCATTCGATGCCCGCAGGTGGTATTGATCACTGACATTGTGGTATTCGTATAATGACCCGTTGATAGCCGGTGCCCTGCTCGCGAGAGAAAGGGAAAGGTTACGGACGCCGGCGTGCCGGATGATGGACGGCGAAAGCAACGGTGGAAGCGCTGCCGGGGAGAGACTGGATACATTGATTGGATACAAGTGGAGGTTGTTACCACCAGCTGGCACCTAGACCAATATCGCTCGCTAACAGCAAGGTGCACACCGCGAGGCGGTCCGCCGCCTCTATCGAGTCGTGCATCGGGTATCATCGATTCCTACTTCTCTATCGGCGGCCCGCTCAAACGTTCCAAGGCGAACAGACGGATGTACGTGAACGTACTGTCGGATCGCGCGCTGGAAATAACGATGTTCTGAAACGATTTTTCCCCCCGTCAGATCGTCAGGCCGCGTCGGAGCGCGCGAGAATTGCGCGTGGGAATTATCTTGACGCGCTTTAATCAATTTAAAGTAACATTCGCTGGGAAATTGGCACTTCGTCGGTACGCGTAGCGGGAATCGTCGAATTAAAGAATAATTAAAAGACCTCATATATATTAAATTAAGGCAATTAATAGCGTATCCGCTAAATATATCATTTCAGACAGAGTTCTCTCTTCTTGACTGAGATAAGAGAGATAGATTCGACTTTTGTTTCATTATGCCCTTAATTCAGACAATCCGCGATGATCGAATAAATTGGCATGACAATAGCATATTTCAACTCCTACAATGCAAGTAGCACGTTAATGAAATGCAGAATGTCGATCTGTTCCTCGGCAACAAAGTCCTACAGCAACTTTTACTGTAAAATATTCTTCGTGTAGCTAAATTTCGTGGCAGCGTATGAATTCCTAGGCACATAACTACGTATATTTAACCGATGTATTAAAAATATAAAACCGATGTATTACTAGCAGTAGCGAAAATTTTCAGTTACAGCAGCAGACTTTTGGTCACAGCAAAAACAAGTACACTTCCAGTAAACCATGAGATCTACCGCGCTTTCATCTCTTTCCTCCGTGTACAAACAGATACAAACGAGGGTACGACTACATTCGGAACTTTTTCTCTCGTCCAAGTCGGTGGGCGCCGTAGTTCACATTGGCAGGAGCACCGGCGTGGTGACGGAGGGATGAGATGAAAGAAGAGGAGCAGAGGGGCGGCGGAGGGCGAGGGGGAGAGGTGGACCGCCGGCAAGCTGACCTCCCGCTTGACCCGAGACGCCTCCGCAACGACGACCTTAACCATCGTCGTGGCAGTTACAGTCGCGATCGCCGGCGGTCCGAGAAGCCGCTCCCGGATTTATTTAATTAGTCCCCGAGGTACTACCGTGCCTCGTCAACGTGTCCGTCCGACTGTTGCCCTTCTCCTCCAGCCCCTTCTCTTCCTTCTCCCCCCCTCTCTCTCTCTCTCTTTCTTTTTCTCTCTCTGCTCGTTCTTCTTCCCCGTTTCTTTGCCGCTTCCACCCGTCCGTTCTTCTCGCGTTCATACGCCCTTATGTTCGTTCCTCGTATACCTCGGCTTCTCTCCTCCCTGCGCCCGCTCTCCAAGTGGCACACTCGTCCGGATATTCACATGCACGCGAGCGCACGAGGCGACGCGCGCCGGTGTGCGCCGGTATATTCCGATGCTAATTAAACGAAACACAGACCCTAGATATTTATCCCACGCTCGGAACGGAACGACGCGCCGCTGCTCGCCGCGATATCCGCTCTCGTAATCGGTCGCGGCCGCGAGCTGGACCAAGTCGGCCGTAATCGGCCTGGAGGCCGACCTCCGCCGAATCTACGGAGCAGTCTACTGTATATCCAAGCCTGATCTCTCAGGGGAGCAACGCGAGACAAGCGTACAACCTCGTCGACGCTCCCGCTCGCGAACGATTGCGTTGGCGATATCCCCCTCGATGCGACCTCGACGTGTTACTCGCGACGGTCTCGCGCCGCGATCCCATCCGTAATGCGATTCGAGCCGCTATTTATTACTGCTAATTGAAACGCTGTAGTAACGCGCGCGCGCGCGCGCGCGCGCGATCGACGCGGCGGTTCGTGTTACGGACACAACCCGTCGAGGAGCCGCGTCTCGCGTATAAATACACCCTGGCCGGACGCATTCCGTCGCGTTAGAGCGCCCGCGTATACCCGGGACACGCTTGTCCGGCTTACGCGTCTCTCTTCTTGTCCTCTTTTCTACCTTTTGCCCGAGTACGACTAATGCTAACTATGTTAAGGGGCCCGACGGGAATGTTCCTCGTTACCCGGACCCCATCTCCCGCCGTAATCGGAATATAAATCTCGATTAACAGCAACGCCGCGTCGCGCTCTCTTATCGCGCTTATTTCGGGGTGGAACGGACTTATCTCTCGTGCAACGCGACCCCAGTTACCTTCATTCATACTCTACGACTCTCGATGCCGAGATCTTCCCGATCAACTCGGCATACACGCGTTTACCACAATGAAGTACAAGCGGAGGATGAAAGAAGTGGGAATTTTATATGGAAAGAACAAATTCGGGTTGAGATGAGCGAAGAAAATTTTGTAGTAAAAGTTACTGTAGAACTGCAGAACAGATCGACATTCTGCAGTAATTGACTATCCTTTGATTTTCCTATGTCTTGCTTATATTTTAGGAACTGAATGTGTTCTTTAGCAAGATAAACCTTACTGACAATATCTATTCTTGCACCCCCAGAAACATAGCAAAATTGAAAAGAATTTATATGAAAAAGAAAACTATAACAATAATTATATCCTCTCTGTGTGTAAAAATTAATTTCGATGCTCGGAGCTAATCTTTTGAGTACTATAATACACACATGCGTCTAATAAATGTCATCAGTGCGGACTATAGAGTGACACATATACGAGCTCAATAAATATCGTCGGTTTATATTGACGTTTTTTGCGTATTTTAGCAACCGTAATAAGTGAAATTTATCCCTTGTCTGTGCCTATTGCTTCTCCATTTGCCAAGAAGTAATGTCTCTCATCGATTTTCCTTTCACGACAGTCCAAAGTATTCCGTCCTCGGCGATCATTTAGCTCGAATGTACACCGCGCACTCAAAGGATCAAGAACGCAGGTTGAATCGCGTGTACATCGGGATATGTGACGCGCATCGTGGTTTCCTTCAGAGAAATAATCGCAGGTACAATGTACACGCTCACATGGTACATTCACGATAATCGAGGAGCAACGCTCAGAGAGACCGCGACACAACGACGCACGCGCGCGCGCGCGCGCCTTCCAAGTTCAACGGTGCATGCCCCTCACTCCCCGGACCTACTCTGGATTTACGCGGCGCGCACGCGGCTCTCGACACCCGCCACGACCGCCGGTGCATCCCGCGATGCTCCATCGGCGCATTGCGTTATCATTACCATTTTAACTCATGCTAATGTGCGGCCGCGCTGGTAGCTCATGCAAATGTTTTCTGGCGCTCTCTCTCCGCGTGGCCGCGCCGCGCCGCCCCGCGCTCGTGGCCCCGGGAACGATGTTGCATTCATCAGGCCGGATGATTTGAAAAATCTCAAGGACCCTCCTTTCTTTGGGTCTTTAGCACTGTGACGTCCATGATTTATTGAGTAATATTCAGCGGCGTATTGGCCGGCGAAAAAAGGCGCGTAACGTTAATCTGAATAATGAGCCCCCGGCATCAAGCACCGACCGCCACCTTTTCATTGCTATCGATAAATAATGCCCAACCACTAACCCTTCCACTCTCCCTCTCCTGCCCTCTGCTCGTCCTCTCCCTTCGCCCTTGCCCCGCGCTGCTCGCGCACGATCGGCCTATCTTGATGCCTTTTTTCTCTCTTTGCGCGTATTTATACCGAGTCATTTGGGTGTAATACGAGCGATGTGATCTGATTTCAGTCGCGAATCCCGACGCTACCTGTTCTGCACTTTCGCGAACGCTCCCGCGACTCGGAATAAAAGCGTAGCGCACTCCCATTTATCTTGTCGCACCGTCAGTCTATCCTAGCAGATCTCGATTAGTGCGCGAGCGTGCTCGAAATACGAAGGGTATTATGCGATACATTCAACGTTGCGCGCGCCATGCTTTTCGACTGAAAAATATTCAGCGGGTCTCGTAATTCGCGTAACATATGCGCCGCGATATACCGAAGCGGGAGCGCCCGTCGGGATTTCGAATGAAGACCGAGAGATGCCGAGACGCGTCCTCGCAGGATTCGAGTCTCATAATTTGTCGACGGTTCCCGCCGACCCGCGTTTGCGGTATGCCGTCGTCCGATTGACATAACAATTCGTCGCGCTTATTGAAATAACTCATTTGTCAAGCCTTTCGCATAATTTATGCCATTCTCTTCTCGAATAATCGTATCGGCCCGGCTTGAGAGTCGCTGATGGCGGCGATTCGGATTTACGCGCGTTTCCTCGATTATTTCTCTTTCTATGACGACGTTATCTACACTGCGATCTAGCTAATAGGTACAAGCACGCGGTCAGCGCGCCAACCGATCATTAATAAATGGAAATTCAATTCGACTTGGGGAGAAAGGGAGACAGAGAGCACGCGCGGGTGTCCGCGAGTGCGAAGATTTGCAAAACGCGCTTGTCCCGCCGGTGGTGGCTAATAAAGAATGTCAGTTTCTCTCTCTCTTTCTTTCTCTCTCTCTCTGTCTCTCTCTCTTAATCGGATTTTGTACACGTCTGTGGCTGACTATAAAACCGTTTCCGTTCGGATCGGTATCGCGCTAATAGCTACGAGAGCGATATCCTCCGTAACCCTTCTTATCCGTTTGCATCGAAATTCGCGAGGGGAAGTGCGTTCACTCCTCCTCCCCCTTTCCCTCCGTTAGACTCTCCCGACGCGGCTTTCTTTCGATCTTTCCCTAATAGGTACACGAGACTAATAGCTACGTATTTCAAGGCGGCCTTTACTTCTCCGCCGATCGGACGGGGCTACCTGGGCCCGTTAATAGATTAGAGGTCCGATTCGTGAGTTCGCGTGAGATTGACCGATAAATCGGCGCAGGGGCTGCCGCGACGCCGACGAATGGAGTTATATCGGTTGCTCCGGGGAAGAGAGAGGGG
>NW_022639468.1:1477973-1504419 GCF_010583005.1 Odontomachus brunneus | reverse complement strand
GGGGAAGAGGGGGGGGGGGGGGGAGTCCGGGCCGGACGGTGGGTCGCGGGTGATATCTACTTTCCCGGTAGAGACGACGGCGACAGCGGGAACAAAGGGAAGACGACAAGGAGATGGTAGGGGATGGTAGGGGGGACGAAAGGGGTCGCAAAGGAGAGGCTGCGAACGGCGCAGGGAGTATGCGCCTCTGCTCTTGATGCCGCTTCGGTCTCGTCCCCACCCTCACCCTCCGGCCCTTTTCCTCTCGTCGCCGAT
Source organism: Odontomachus brunneus (assembly GCF_010583005.1). Classification (NCBI taxonomy): domain Eukaryota; kingdom Metazoa; phylum Arthropoda; class Insecta; order Hymenoptera; family Formicidae; genus Odontomachus; species Odontomachus brunneus. Next base: position 1,504,164 of record NW_022639468.1, on the reverse strand, counting down.
GGCCAAGAGAAGCTGCCGGCTCAGCGGCTCGAGGTAGGAGGGGCGCATTGTGTGTTTCCGAGAACGTTGCGCTTATCGGTGGATCTGTCGCGGTAATGAGGTATCAGCCACCAGCAAATAAACGAATAAACGTAAAGAGATGGAGGTGCGGCGGGAGGGGAGGCCGCAGAGAATGAGGGTGAGAGGAAGGAGAAGGCGACGGTCGTGGAGACGAGGAGTGTCTCCGCCGCCAAACCCAAGAAGAGGAGCCGGGCGAGCGAGAGGAGCCAGCAGCTCGGGGTCCCACCGATACAATGCTTCGATTAAACATTCGCTGCCTAAATAATCAGGCGCGCTTCGACCCGCGCCCCGTGGGACGAGAGCGGCGAGAGGCGACGAAAGGGAGAAGGATCGTGAAAGGAAGGACGAGAGAGTAAGATGTCTGAAGAGAGAAAGAGACAGAGAACGCTTGCATATGTGTGTGTGTGTGTGTGTGTACGCACAAGAGAAAAGGATATGAGAGAACGTGGTTCCGTCAGAGAGCTAGAGAGAAACAGAGAGAGAGGAAGAGGTGAAGGAGGAGATTCCGGTTCCGACCGAGTGGGAATCGAACACGTTCTCCGCCGTTCCTCGTTTTCGATCCGCGCCAGATCCTCCCTTGCCCTCCCTTGCCCGATACGTTCTCCACCGCGTCTTCCTCTTGCACTTCGCCGGCCCTCATCTCGCGTCTCTTCGGCGTCTCTTGCCTCGCCGTCCTTACGCTAAGTGTATATACGTATTATGCAAAGCGAGTAACCGTAGGTGGCCTAGGGAGCCAGACGCGCACTGTGTAATTAATACCGATGCTCTCGTTGTCCCTCTCTCTCCAACTGTTCCTTTAACCCTCTCCTTGCTTATTCGTCTTCTCGGGGAGCGCGTCTGCACTGTCCTCCTGGCCCGATCGCGCGGACGGAAAGGTCCAGACAGTCTCGGCGAATCTCGAATTAATGCGCCGGCCGTGACCGTGGCGATAATTATGCGGCGCTCATCGAGTTAATAATAGTCGCGCGGATAGAAGAGGGTTGATGTATTCGCGCTGAAGATGGTTTAAACAAAAACCGGAATGAACAGCTACGTTCTCGGGCAAAAAGATGACTATTCCTCCAGCCAGAAAGCCAAACCCAAAGCAGCTACGGAAAGAATCTAAATGTTCGGAATCACGTTTGAAAAATATGAACACGTTTGTTTACTTCAAATATTGCGAGATGTCGAGACAGCGTCGTAGGCGGGTTTGCTCGAGAGGGTTATTCGGACTCCCGGGGACACGCGGTCATGAGAAAGCAAGACGGATCCGTCAGTGTGACGCGGAGTGTCGCGGGATTGAGTTATCTGACGGTGAAAATTAAGCGGCAGCGCGTGCCTTCACTAAATAAATCCGTTGGTGGAGGACGACGGTAGCCCTCCTGGCGCGGCTCTAACGGGACTCGGAGGACACGATAGAATTTTCAATGAACTGCGACCATCGACACCCACGCCCCAGGATGTTCACCCTGCGTGGACAGTAACATTAACAACGCATACCATCGCCGGTTTCCCTGGTGCCCGACGCCGGTACATGGACCTAGACAAACCATAAGATGCGATGTTTGCAGTGTGGCACGCACAGACCACGGCGCGCAGACCTTTCTCGCGAGAAATAGGCTGTGAGATCCGAACACGGTTAACCCGTAATAAAATAAATCTGCCGGTACCGAAATACTAGATACTTATTTGGGTTAAACTAAAGCAGTTAAGCAGGAGATCGCCATCCTTTCCTCCAGCTCTCTTTCTCTCTCTCTCTCTCTCTTTCTCTCTCTCTTTCTCTGTGTCTCTGAGACAATTACTACTTTTGAAAAGTAAATTAAAAAGAAAAGAAAGAAAAAAAGAAAGGTAAATAAAAATGATATTCCTTGGTAAACAAAAATGGAACATGTTGCGCGTTACGTTATTTGAAAATAATTGGTTATTAAGTTAAGCAGAAATGGACTAAAGAGAAAACTTTCGTTTTTTCCTTTTTTTTTTCATATATTCTTTAGGATATTTACCACGCTTAAAAGTTATAAAAATGATATTTCTTAGGAAACAAAGAAAAGGAAATGAAACAAATAGAACGTGTTGCTTTACGTTATTTGGAAATATTATAAAATATTAAAGCGCTGTCGGGAGGATAAGCGTCGTGAGATTTCCAAATACTACGAAATACGGAAGTCGACTTTCTTCTTTTTTCTTTCCTACGATAAACTGAAATTACTGTAGTCACGTTTAGAAACATCGTGGAACCCGTATGAGGAATATAATCCCCGTTTCAAAAAGCGGCAGAGATTTTTCTAACTCGCTTTCATCTCGATGCTATCATACTGAATCACTCCACGCACCTAGGCGTCTCTTTTGAATTCCTATAACGGTCAAGCAAGGCGACTACATACACGAAGGAGAAGCACAGGTCGGGGAAGAAAAAGCTGAATAGCCGGAGGACGGAGAGAGAATACTCCAGTTTGAGATTATTCGAGCATAACTCTCTCGCGCGCGGTGTTCCTCTCGCAGATCATGCATGACGACGTTACCGATTTCGAAATATCGCCAGGAAAAATCGACAAGTAGGGGAAACCGATCTCTCCTGCAGGCCGTAATCTCTCGCTTGTAACGTTACACAATCGAAATATCGCCGAGAGGATAAGAGAAAATTCTGCATCATCAAGAAAGCCTATTTTTAATGACGAGTAATCGGCTTACGGTAGCGCGGCGAGCGCATTACTTTAAACAATAGCGTCGCAAGATTAGACTAGAGTGCGAGTCGACAAGGAATTAAATTCCAGCACGTCTTTATCGCGAGATAATTGGCGTTTACTCTGCGGCCGCGATCGCGGAGCGATTAATTGAAAACGCGCAGAGCAGGATCCATTAAGCGTAATTCGTGAACATGCGTAATCCTGTGGATGATGCCGGAAGCCGATTAAACGACAGTTATTATCCACCCCGTGTTCTCTCCATTATCTATCATCATACCGATATTATCAACAGCGACCACAGCAACCACCGCGAATCTTAAACGGACTAATCCAATTAGATAACGATATGATTATAATAAAAGCCGTACCCGGGAAAACGGCGGAAGCTCCGAGCGATCACTGACGTCCGATACTGCGACAGTATCTGTTTATAATACGATGCGCAAGACTAATCGCACCCACGGTCCGCGTCGTTATCCTCGTTTTCTTACCTTCGGGGGAAGCTCCCCTCGCGACGCGTCCCAGGAGCTGTCGCGCGGGGTTCCTTACGAGGCAGCGATATACTATATTTTTCAGCCACACACATACACAACGCTACGCATACACGGTAAAGCGTCATTCACACAGCGACGATCTTACATTCCCTAAATTTCTTGGCGTGAAATTTCAGTCGAATAGCAGAGTGACCGTCGAACTTCACTCGAATTTTAATTATTTCTCACTGATACTGAGGGCGAGTTCTTCACTCTCAATCGTCGAGTGAATGTTTCCACTCGAAAGTGAAGAATGGATCTACACGGTCCGCTCTAATCGATTGAGGCATTCGCTTATACAGAGTCAAAATTCGCTTTAGACGGAGAGAATTTATAGTAAAAAATATTACAGTATTTTGTTAATAAATTAACATTCTACAGTGATTTGTTACTTTTTCATTTCATATGTATGTGTGCGCTATTTATTTTTCAGAAATTGAAATATGTCATTAAAACATTTGTGTTTCCTAGTAAGATAGACCTTACCGATGATACAAGATAGACCACTCGAAATATAGCAAAAATCGAAAAGAACTTATCTCGAAAAGAGAGCCAGGTAATATTCTTTCCATGTGAGCTTAAGTGAGACATTGTCTCTTGCAATGTCGAGTGGCAATATTTTCACTGTCACTTCAAGCGAAAACATTTTCCACGCGTTTTGAGTGAAGTTCCACTCCGAGAAATTTCAAGAGTACACTGAGAACGTACAATGTTACTAAATAACACTGCTCAACCTCCTAATTACGGGGCGTACTAACCGGTGCTATTTGCATTTGCGTTGCGGCCGCACGCGTACCATCCCTTGCGTACTTGCGCGGACGTATAGTGTGAATTTACCCTAAATGGCCGTTCGTGACTTTGCGCGACGGTGAAGTATATAATTGCTTCGAGATCACCGGGCGGTCCGGGGCTATGTGACACTCGTTAGCGGCTCGATGTAGAGTCCTTGCAGGCGTGCACGCATCGCGCTAGGCGATGCCTCTCTCGCCCCGAAGAGTAAGACGTACAAGCCCATATTGCACAGCTGTATCGATGCGATATGTCGTAAATACGCGACATTCACGCAACTATCGCACACGCAGTCCCCCGGCCGGAGCGATATCTAATTCTCCAGCGATGCGGAAAATAAATTTGTTCCTCTTAATTCGAGCTCGCCCGTTTGAAGTTAATGCGCGCGTTTGCCGGCGCATAGGGTATTTCGTTTTAATTGCGCTTATGAGATACGTATTGCTACGCTGCTGTGGTAGCGCGGCTTATTCTTCTAAGTACACTTTTAACTGCAAAGTATCGCGATGTTGCTTTTACTTTCTTAACAGATATCGTCGCGGTCCACTGCGCGCGATTGTAAGACGTATGCAACGCAATCGTTACAGGGCAAATTGATGCCACGCTGCTCAATGAGCCCGATATTATCGGATAACTGTATCGACGACTAACCGGTATTGGCGGCCCTGCGCGTTACAGTCTTATTTAACGATTTATTCACTCGCAAGTCGGAAATCTATTTTCCCCCGATTACATGTCCCTCCCATGAATGTTTCGACACTCTCGCTCGCTCTCGTCGCCGTTCGTGCGGGCAGAACTGAACTTACACGCCGGACGGAATTCATGTGCAGCGTCGTGTGCGCGCGGTACACATCGAGGTGTACGCTCGAAGCGCATTGATACACGGAATGGTATACTAGTTACCGACGACAGCAATATAGATCGGCCGGTAACACGATATCCAACTCTTTGAAACTTTCCATTAGCCACGGCGACGATGTGTGGCCGAACAGGAAAGCGTTCGCCCGCACGGAGTCTATCTAAATTCCCTACTGAATGCTCGACGTAAAGCACGAGATACAAACGCACAAAAATACACGCGCGCGCAAATACATGTACACACACACATACACACACATGTACCCGGTTAGAAAAGCATCGCGGCTCGTCGCGCCGCATTTGTCGCGCGTTGCTACATTCCTCGCGCCTTAAATTTCGACGGCGCGAGGGAGCTGCGCCCACCCTAAAAGCCATGCTCGATCTTACAAGGCGTAATAAGATATCGACTGTATATATCACGACACGCGGGCCAAGAGAGAGAAAGCGGGCGAAGAGAGAAAAACAGAGGGAGAGAGTACGGGAGCGAGAGAAGAGTGGCTGTACGCCAAGAAGACCGCAAGAAACGGCGACGGTTAAAGCGCGATAAAGTCAACGATACCGACTCGCTATATCGGTGTTAATCGAGTCGTCGAATTAATTGGCGTTGTGCGCGCAGGAATCCCTACACGAATATATTGAGTTATGAAATTGCTTTTCGATAAGATCTCCACACGCGGCCTAAGACGGAGAAAAACAGTCGTGTGGCGATCGCTAAAAAGCGTCCCCGTAACGGTCTTACACAGAAATATGGCTCTAATGGGCGCCATAGGCGTCTAAAAGAGGTCTTAATTACAATATCTGTCTGCGCACACTGACGTGCGCGCGCTCGCATGGTTCTCGTATATTAATGAGAAACGAAGTATAGACGATGGGACTCTAAACATACGAAGCTGTCGGGTCTCATGTTCGCATCTATGTTCCGTTATACGACAACATTAATTACGAATGGGAATTATTGCGGCCGTGGTTACCTCCGTGGCTTCCGCGTCTCACAAGGGAATATCCGTATTTACGGAATGATACGCTCCGCGGCTTCACTCCACGGCGTAAATCGCGAATGCTCCCCGAGGATTAGCTTCGAATTCGTGGAGATCTCGGTATATCAGCCCGCCAAGAACCTCCACGACGAGACACGACGAGCCGTCCTACGTACGTACGTGTACCTGCGAAGCCGCGCCAACCGAAATCGGCATTAGGATGCGCGGGCAAGCTCGTATCCCGTTTCAAGATGAAGATAGGCTCTCTCTCGTCCCGGCTCGTTGGCGAGAGAAGACGAAGGAGAAGAAGGAGCCTAGAACCTACCACGGGGCAGCGGCTCGTGGAAGAAGAAGAAGCCCTCCTCGTGGCCCCTGACGTGCACATTTATCACCCTCTATTGTTGCCAGGCCAAACATCCGGCCTCACGGGCCGCGTACAGAGACCTAACCCACCCCCACCTCCTGGCCGAGCTCCCGAAGAATTGAGATTCGCGGGAGCAACTCGGTGCCTTCTCTCACCCCGAGAGACGAGAGCCTGACCTGACAACTGCCGCGTGAGATTACTGACCTTACAAAGGGTCTTCGCCCCGCCAGAGACTACCAAAAGGATTCAAGTTGACGATGAGCTCGTAGCGCATCCGTAGAGTGGTATCGTAATCTCGAGGTTACCCTGCTCTTCTTTCGTTCGATATACACGATCTCGTTCATCAAGAGCGACACTCGAGGCTAATGATGAAGTAGAAACATGAAACACCGCGCGACTCAACGTGGCAGCAACACGACAAGATAATTGGCCATAGACTTGTAGAATAGACTGCGCACTCTTACGGGACAGTTGATGACAAGATTGAAGGGAGAACAGAGATACTCTCTCTCTCTTTCTCTCCAAGTCAAATGCTTTCTCTGTTTCATAGCACTCTAAGAGGGATCAATATAGAAGAAACGAAAAAGAGTAAAACATAGCGAAACAACAGGTCTGTTCTCCTTTTTTTCAACGAACTTTCTGAACTAGTGCATAATGGTGCAATAAATTAGACTAAAACAAAATATACTTGTTTTACTTGAACTTGTTGCACTAATATACATCAGTTCAAGAAGTTCTTAAAAAAACAGTGTTAATAAAACTCATTGATCATGCGATCGCTTCTTCGTTTTTCCCATCAACTTGGCAGTCGGACAAGGAAAGCATTTTACTCCCTATCGTCCTCTTTTACTAATGCTGACTTCATCTCTTCTACAGCAATGCGCAGCTTATTTTATGTATAACCAAAGCGTCACCTACGTGACATAACGTAACGCAATGTAACGTAACGTAACGCTTAAGGTTAACATCCGCGAAATTATTAAAGCAGATTCGAGTGATCGCGTGGTTCGCCCGGACCTCCGGGTCTATCTGCGTTCCCTCATCTTCGACGCAGCGCCTTGTTTGCACATTGCCTTTCCCATTAACCTAGTCATTACGCGTCGGTGCATTGTCTCCGGTACCCCGTACTTTGCACGTAGTCTATGATCGGTGCCTTCTTCGCGGCAACGCTCGACCCGCATCTAATTTCCCATTATGCTCCTTATCGGTCGCGCCGGACGTTTCGTTTCCCTCGGCCACGTCCGTCCGCGTCTCGCGGCAAAAATGCGTCAAGATGCAATCCGGACGATTGATAATCGCCGCGCGTTGTCGCAAATAATTGTGATTGAAACTCGAAACGTCGAATTTTCCCATTACACCTCCCACTGCCATTGTCCACGCCACTTACGATACACGCCGCCTTAATCCCGCGCCGATGTAACGAGATTTTCCATCACACACGGCTTTTGTAATGAAATAGCGCGGGGAACTAGTACCGAACGATACGCCAGATACGATCGAGCGTTATTCTGAAGATATTTGTATAGAAAATTTCTTGGGATCTAATTGAGAACCAGCCCGATTTGCCAAGATAATTACGAGTTCTGGTTAGAAGCGTAACATTTCACAAACATGTGATTTTAAATAGGAAAGTCAGAATTTTCTCAATATTCTTTCTGGTCTTCATTTTTACATTAGATTTGAGCATAACGTATGTTGACTTTTCAAATAATTTCATTATTCAGTACAATACATTCAAAGTGCTTTAACCGCGTTATTCAGACCTGTCAGACCGTGTCAATGGTCTACTGACCATTGTATTGTACGCCCAAAATATGATTGTACGCAGTTAAAAATATTTTATTTCCTTCTATTTTTATCTTATCGATCGAGTTCTTATAGTATTTCCACTGTTTCAACTCTAAATAGAGGACTCCCGTGTTTGGGGCAAGAATAGGATTTTCGATTGGTATCGTAGTGGAACAACCAATTTTGGAACAAATTTAGGTGTTCTAATCTATGCTGTATCTAGGAAAGTTTTGGAAAATATATAGGAAGGTAGTAGACGGAATGTCGAACACCATTCGGTGTTATGAGCAATCTGCTGGTTCACGCAGCTGGTTCACCCGTCGTCAGGTCATCCAGGAAGTCATTCGGAACGACTCGCCGAGGGGTGCCGCGACAGATCGTCGTGTGGACGTTATTCCAGATTCGCGAATGGCCAGGCATGGGTTCCCAGCGTGCGGCAGCGCGGGTTCCTGCTTTTTTCGGGTGGAACGCGAGGAATCGCCTTATAAGTCGGTGCGGAGGCTCAAAAAAAAGGGAGAAGGAAGAAGATGGACGAACAGACGAGCGAGTAAGCGAGCGAAGGAACGAACGAACGAACGAACGAACGAACGAACGAACGAACGAACGAAGGCAACGGTGGAAGTTGCTGCGGCAGAGGAAGAAAAGGAGGAAAAAAAGACGCGCGACAGTCGGCGGCGTTCGCGTTCGCTCGCTTCTCCACACGACTCGTGCACTCCGCGGTTCTGCCGGCATCGTCCTTGTTCCCTGCAGCCATTGGCCGAACCCGAAACGAACGAATAAAAGGGAGATAGGATTGCGCGCTCTCTCTCTCTTTCTCCGTGTCACCCTTTTTCTCTCTTTCTCTCACTTTTTCTCAGAGTGGTGAACTCGATGGTCGGGAAGAACACCGGAAGAGCGACGAAGAGGCGTGCAAGAGACAGCGTGCAAACGAGGAAGAAGGAGGAGCGTGGAAAGGAGAGAAAAGAGACAGAGTTAGAAAGACCATGGAGACCAGGGGGAATGAGCTCCAGTCGAGAGAGAAACTCTTGCCATGGAGTCTGACTTTCCTTCGTTTCTCTTTCTCGTCTTCGCCGCTACCACTGACCGCCAGCGACCGTCTCGGCGATATGCCCCCCCAACCCCTAACTGGCGTTTCGTGGAGAAACGTCAACGAGATCTGAGATATCAGTTATCAATTAACGAGAGCACTCTCGGAACAGCCGAAATGCATTGCTCTTCGTCCCGTGGGGGCCGTTCCCGCCGAGCGACAGGAGCGACGGGCGCACCACGCCACGTAATTTAGGGACCGACGTGGCTGTCCAGGAAGGAACGAAGGGCTGCTGCAGTAACGGCAGCAGCAGGCGGCGAGATAGAGGGAAGAAGAATGAGAGAAGAGAGAACACACCGCGACAACGATGAAAGGGGTCGGGAGGAATGGCGGGAATAGAGAGAGTGTCCCGAGGAGGAAGACATCTGAAAGGGGAAGCAGCAGGGCCCTACCAGCCGCGAACGATCGGCGAAACAAATGCAAAGCGAGGACCCCGGCTGATTCCGCGATCGAGGACCCTCTACTTGGCGCTCGCGGCACCGCCTTAAAGTATCTACTGTTGGAACGGGCGGCGGGGGAGGGCTTGGTTAAAGGAGAGACGGGAGGACGGTTTAAGGGCCCTGCAAAAGCAAACGGACAAACTCGAGACCGTTGGCTGCCGGCTACTCCCAACCGGCCCAATCGCACGGGGTGAGAGACAAAGACCCTACGTTCGCGAGAGACCCTACGTACCCATAATTCTTTCAGAAGAGCCCGCCTGGCTCCGCAAACCGATCATTGCGTTCCTTACAAAGTGTCATCGGGGCGAGCGCGGTGTCCGAATAAAAGGCTCCGCGAGACACACACGGTCCTGGGGACCGAACGTCTAGTAGCAGCCCTTTATGTCACCGGACTGGGCCCATTTATGCCGAGTTTGGGTAGCGTGTCCGCCGAGACAACGCGCGAGGCGTACAACCGACGCTCAGTATTCGAACGTATGTAAATGTATCCGCGGGGTGATCGAGTCGCCGTCGGTATTTAATAAGCATGGCATTCCTTTAAACTATGTATCTGTTTCTTCTCCTCTGTCCCGTACTGGAGGGATTAACATAAATATTATTATGAATCGCACGAGGTTAATCGCGAAATTCGGTTCCGATCGGCTGCTGTGCCGCGATCAAATATATTTTACATCCTCCCGTAAATACGAATACGTAACGTCCGTACGAATACGGACTCGTGGCATTTAGCCGGGCTAACAACCTCCGATATTGACTGCGAGGAGACATCGCGCCTCCTGATCGATGTTAAATTTATGCTTATGAGCGCGCCGGTATGCGCAATCACCAATTACGACTTTTTATACGCCGGTCGGCATTAAGGACGGTTAGACGGATTTTTCTGATTAGAACGTAAATGTATCGTGAATCTCATCTCCTCCGCGGACACGAAAGCAATTTGGTCGGACTTACGTATTTCCTAGACGGGCGATCGCGCATAACTGGTTGATCGGCTTCGTAAGTGGCGTATATTCGATGTCTTACCTGAAAGCAAACAAAATATTTCGTATTAGTTACATCACGGCGATGTTACTTAAATAAGCGCGCCGCTTCTACGCAACATCCATTGAGCGTATGTGCAACGCGGCCGTTCAAAAGGCTCGTTCAGAAAACATGACAGTTAAAACACAATCCTTGAGTGATCGTCACCTTTGATTGAAAATATTCCTTTAGATCTACGATAGATTCAAAAGAACATGTTTTAACGATAGTAAACGTTCACTTAACCGTTGTTCTTGAATACAATCAGTGAAAACGCTCGCAGCCGAGCGCAACATAAAGCACTACAGCGCTTCCGAAACGTGGAAATTTAATGCAGTTTTTTCGAGCAATCACTGGACAGTTAATATTTGTCTAGTAACTGAAGAGTCAAACTACTTGGGATTTCAAGCAAGACGTAATGCTTTTCTTGCAATTACTGCGCACGAAAGATGCGCAAAACCCATTTACTGAACACAAACAGAACAGAAAATGGATAAAAAATTATTCAATTGATTTTTTATTGATAATCAAGTCTGCTATTCATAAAATGAGCAGATTTGCCCTAATAGTATTTTATTTCTTGCGCATGTTTTCTAATTGAAAAATTTTAATGCTAATAAGATTTGTAGGCAGGAAATTTTTGTGGTACGCGATATTTATTCTCCTCAATCTTAACTATTTCAAAATTTGATGAATATATTCGGCTTTTCTTAACTTCAGGAATCAGTAGGATGCAAAAATCTTTTTTTTAGAATTTTCAATTTGTATATACATATTTTATATTTTGCAGTGCAGCCAACTGTCAGACTTAAAAGATGATAAGATAAAATTCCCCAAATATTAATCAGTATGCTGAACATGTGGTTTTACACGCTTTAAGTATAAGGTGAGTCAGATTATAAACTTGTAAAAAACGTTCAGCCGATTGAACATTAGGATCGAGGAGAATATATATTTTTACTTTTTATGAGACGTTTTTTTGACATCTTTCATAACTATTAAATGATATGTGTTCTTTTGTCCATTTTTGTAATTGAATCATTTCATTAGATTCTTTCAGTCTGAGCTATCACGACAGCTTTTATTTGTATCATTACTTTATCATTGAATACTATTGCCTGACTAAGATTTTACCAAGCCCTTGTCCAGTTTCTCTGCAGTATTTTTACGATTAATGGGAATACATGAATATCAGACGATAACTGGGCGGATGTCTACGCAAACTGCATACATTTCTGCCAAGGGCATCGCGTCGCTCAAGGTCGACGTAACCCGCTTTGTTAATCGCGTTTATCTTACAAAAAAGATAATGTAAACGTTAACGTGTACGCGCGCGCGGCGCTTGTAACGCCAGACACGTCGCGCATCGCTCATCATTCGATCTTGATTTCCCCTTGTGATACATATTTCACACGATTACCAAGTGAAATATAATTTATGAAAGGGAACACGCTTCCTCCCGTACCCGCAAAAAGCGTCCAGCGGGGTTAACGGGGTGGGGCGGGGGAGAGGGAACAAGGGAGGGACGCGTTTATAGGTTTAAGACAGGTCAGGGGGCTTGTTCCCTCCCGCGACTTCGGCATACCGGTTTCGGACTTAATCGCATAAATTACAATTATTACGGCCATCATTCTCTTTCGGTATCCGGGCAGTACCGTCGTGTTATGTAAATCGCCGTTGGCGCTAAAGCGCGGCGAATGCTCTCTCGTAACGAAGAGACGACACAATATCCACTATCGGGAAATTATTGGCTCCGCGCGGAGCGATCTCGCTACGAGAGAATACACTCCTCTCGTATGATCGTCGGGCTCGAGGAGCTTGGATGGCGTTGTCGTTGCGCCAAACGCGATCGGAGCAACAGGTAGGGGAGACACAGTCGCGCCAGGAGGCACATTCGCTCCGGGTTAGACCCGTTGTCTGCTGGCGCATAGGCGCATAGGCCCCTTTCTCATCGATGCATTATGCCGATACGCGCGTGTGTGGAAGAGCGGGTGGAGGGCGGGTGCCCCGCGCTACCTGTGTTTGTGACGGTGATATTTACGGTCCGATAGAATCGGCGGCCCTCTCGCGCGACGTGGACGAAAACGAGCGATAGCCCGGGAGGAGACGAGAGGGACATGCGTAGAGCCGGTGGACCAGCTCTCTCGGGCTGTGTGCGTGCCTCTGCGTGTGAGTGCCCTGCGCTTTTTTTGCGGCTTCAATTTGAATTGAAAAAGGCTGTGGATACGAGGACAATAGGTTGCGCTGCCGCCGCCGCCGCCGCCGTCGTCGTCCTTGTCGCCGCCACCAGATCCTCTCTCTCTCTCTCTTTCTCTCTTTCTCTCTCTCTTTCTCTCTCTCTCTGTCTATCTTTCTTGCTCTTTCTACATCTTCCTCACTTCAAAGCCAGCTACTCATTCTTCTGCTTCTTCTCTCTTTCTCTCCCATATCTTGACTTTCTTTTCTCCCTGTTCTCCCTTGGCTCGATGACGACGAGAATGAGGATCCGGACAGAGATGCAGCCGTACCCTCACGCGGTCCTCGTCACGCTTTGCCCCTCGTGGACCAACAGCCTCCTCCTGCTCCTTCACCTCTCGCCCTCGGGCATTCCCTCTTCCTCACTCAGCTCCTTAGAGCCGACGCTGCGTCCTCTTTAAATACACTTAAGCTAAGTATTATCATGTCACCGGCAAAACAATCACCATCCCCACTTGGTGTTCTCTCCTCTTTTCGCTCTGGTTGCCGGGATCTTCGCCTCTTCGTCATCCTCTGTCTTTATCCCAGATCCTTTATGCATGTCTCTTCTCTCTATTGCCTCGCAAGGTTCGCTCCTTCCCTTAATCGTGTATTCTCGGCTCTCTCTCTGTCTTTCTCTCTTTTTCTCATGCTACTTCGCTAAAGACAACGAGGACATTCGCGTATATCCTCCCGGCTCTCTCTCGAATGTGGAATCAGATATTACGTATGCACAGCCTAAACCGCGCTCGCTGTCTCCCGCCATTCTTCTTCCTCTTCCTCGTCGTTTTCTCTTCTGCGTCCCTTCGTTTTGCGATGCGATCTCTTCTTTCGGAAATTCGCGGTCGTTTCTCGTGACATTCGCATTCAACGCATACGATCTAGTGACTCGTTCGCTCATAACTCTGCGTATTACAAAGTTATCTCTTGTTGCTATCGAAAGATGAGCGAGTTTGCATATACACACTGAGAGAAAAATATGGTTGCTTTCAGCGTCAACTTTTTGTGATTTTAACCAGAAAAATAATTAGAAGAATCATCTATCTAATAACACTTATTAAAACAATGGTTTTTCTAACTATTTTTGTAATTAAAATCATAAAAGAATATAGTTGACGCCGAAAGCAACTATATTTTTCTCAGTGCATCGGTCAATACAGGAAAACACAAGTCTGATGGATTAACCAAATATCCGATAAAATATAAATGAATTGGAAAATCCGCAAATTGTAATTACCAGAATTCTGATAAAGTCAACAAGATTCCTAATTAACAAGAAACAAGAAATTGTGAGTTCAACTAACTAGAAATCTTGTTAACTTGAATACAGAATTCTAGTAACTCCGGAATATCTGACTCGTTCACCAGACATTTGGTTCACCCAATCGAACTTTCTTTTTCCCGTGTAAATAGAAATGCTCGCTTCAGAAAACGCCGGCCACATCCCCTTACGTTAGCCGTCCGAAGAATTTCATTTTCCAGAGCGCCTCAGCGACTCCGAGGAATCTCTGCTCGTTTTTACCTCGAAGCCCTCGTTCCCTCCGCCAGCCTGCCTCCGTCCGTTCTTAATTTCCGTCTCCACGGACGGCATATACCGATTACGCCGAACCGTGAATCACGCGACGGCCAATCGGCGTCGAAGCCGCGCGGTCGTTAAATCGCGGGACCGCCAAACCGGGACAGATCGCTCGAGCACGCGTTGCGTCCGGCCGCCGATTTCAATCCGACCTCGCGCGCACCGTGGCACCGACCCGGTAATCGATGCAATATCGGTGCATCGAGAGCGACCGCTTGAAGGGACGACACTGGTCCGAGCGAGCCGCGCGAGCGCACGCCACCGCTGCCGGTACCAGGCGATTTTATTGCTAATAGGAATTCGATGGAGTCCAGAGCACCAATGTAATTTCCTCTTTGTAACGACCCTCGTCTTTCGTTTTCGCGCACCCTTCGTCTACCTTTGGTAGCCCGCGAGTTGCGCATCTCTCATCGACGCGGCTGAACTCTCTCTCTCTCTCTCTCTCTCTCTCTCTCTCTGTCTCTCTTTGCGACCGGCCCTACTTCGGTTTCAGGGCTGCGTCCTTGAAACGCACGCATGTGGGATACGCAACGCGCTTCTCCGCAGCCGCGTTCTAACCTTTCACGAAGTTCAGCTCGCGTGCAAAGTCGACGCACGTTTAAGTACGCTGCAAAAGGGGAGTAAAGCGAGAGGAGATAGAGAGGAACGAGAGAGAGAGCGAATTGCTGATCGCGCTGCTATGCGAGAGGAAAAAATCGGCGCAGGGAGACGAGCAAAAACGAATTTACGACTATCCGGTCGTTTCATCGGTGCGAGCCCCGGGCTCGGGTCCGGCTCAGTGTGCAGCACTGCCAGTCGCATTGCCCTTTTCGCGTGATATTCAGGAAACTGTCGATAAAGAAACGATCGTGCTTCACTGCGAAACACGATTGCGGAAACTAACGGTGAACGTGTCATCGACCCCAGACTTTAAAGTGCCGAACTATTTTTTTATTAACAAAATATAGGAACGAAGCCTATACTCAGAAAAAGACGTGGTAGTTACAACTACATAGACAACAACTGTACGAATTTTGCATGTAGAATTAATGTACATAGAGTCTGATAAATTATTTTGTAGCAACACACTACAACTCAATGATTAGCAGTTCTCGTAATCATTCCGTTTTTTTTATTAAACTAGACACGGAGAAGTAATTGTAATAAAACTTTTACAATATATTTTTGTAATTTTTTACTATACAAGATTGTGACTGAGATTATTATTTATTTATTTAAAAATGTTATGCACATTTAATTTTGATGTAATTATTACCACAATATTTTCTGCATATGTATACACATTAATTCTACATCCAAGATTCATATAATTGTCACCTATACAGTTGCCACCGTTGTGTCTTTTTTCTGAATATACTTGGTTTAAGTACTAAACCAACCTCGCCATTGTGCCGAAATGAGATTCGCTAAAGCAAAATGTCAAGTTTCTCCAAATTTCAATCTAGTTACGACATTAGAATTACAAAATGCACGGTGTGGGAACACGACTCGGAGATTTGAACATTACAGCGTGCGCGCGCGCTACGATATTTCACTTCTTCGTCAAGAGCAACGTCGCCGGGGCATTTACTTCCAAGAGGTACGATGCCGCGAGTGACACCGGTGACCCCAGCGCGACGTGTACATGTCATAAGCGGGTATTAAAATTCCGCCAAAGCCGCGTGGCGTTTTTGGAATTCGCCGATGAGCGCGCGTCAAGTAGAATAATACACGGCGACGACGTGCGGCGTAAGCCGCGGCGGACTTACCGCGCGCACGAATATGACGAATGCCAGCGAGAGTAAAACCACGTCCCGCGGTAACGACCAGCGACGGCGGCGGCGCGCTTCCGGTCGCGCCAGGCCGACGGAGGAGGAAGCGGAGGTGGAGCGTCGTGTCCACGACCTTATTCCTTCGTCCTTTCGCCTCTTTCTGCCCCGTCGCTCGTAAAAGGGGCACCGCGAGGAGACGTGGCCGTGCGCGTACGGTATCTTCACGGGTCGCATACGAATCGCTTCATTTCTCTTCCTACCTCCTCCCCCGTGCCGCAGCTACATTTCTAATTCGGGGCCCGTGGCGGGACCCTCTCGTAAAAGCGGAGGGGCACGCCACAAAATACCACTCCGTCATAGGGCGTAGTTATGATACGCTCTTATCTAAACGACCGGCTGCCACGGGTCGCCTCGTATCCGCCGTATTCTCTTAACTCGCGTATTCGGCGAAGCGACGTTCTCTCCGGCTGGCAGCATCTTCGCCGTCGAATGTACCGACCGCTGAGGCTGACAGAGGCTTCGTTGAGACGCTTTGCCACGAGTCTTTGGACATTCTCGAACGAGTCAGCGACGGCGAACGACGACGTGATGGTTTCGCTAGAAGTACTACCTCGCGAGACTATGTAAACTGTTTCCAGCGCGTTGTCCCGTCGCTGAAACGCCGCTGAAAGCTAATTTAGGGCCGAAACGTTCAGCGGAGAGACGACGCACTCTCGAAATCCGAGTCGGTCGGTCCGAGTTAATCGTAAAGACGGGGAGGTAATGCCTACAATTTTCGGGAGAAGCGGACGTACACGGTTTCCAGTGTCAAATTAAGACATGCTCTGTAATATGTAAATTACTGTAAGAGCCATCTAAGCAGGGAGATCGTTAATCATACTCGGAACTCCGCAGGTTCCTATTAACGTCCAGATAAGCTAAGGACTCGATCGGTAATGGCCCTAGCGACAACGTAATTTATAGTTTCGTTCGAACCGCTCGACGCATTACAGGAATTATCTGTGACCGGCTTGAATAATTAACATGCAGCTTCGGCTGCCGCGCCTGCGGTAACCGCGTGCGCTTCCGCTTTCAACAAAGTTTTATTACGAGGACGATGTTAAAGAAAGCTCGGCGCTGCTCCTAAGTCTTGTGTTTATCTGAAAACGGGATTCCTCTATGCGTTGATGCGTCGATGCGAGATTCTTCCGAGCGATCCAGTATCGCGATATCGATCGTGCATACGACCGCGATAAAATATCTCGTACGTCTCTCCCTCCTCCTTGTAATAATCTTATCATATTCCTAAACTCTTGTTGATAAACACGTATCTCGCAAATTAAGTTGTATTACAGAGGGAAATTACAAAATATTACGGGTGAATGGCAGAGCTAACGGTAAAACGAAAGTGCGTCACGTACGACAATAAGATAATTCTTGCGGCACAATTTACATAACGTGCCATCGTCTTATCCGATTTAATAGCGCAAACACGATGATCTAAGTAGAAGTTCCGCGTCTCTCTATTGACTCTTTATCCCGTTCTTTTTTTCGAGCGATTATTATTGTGAATTATTACTGAACTTGATAAATTTCGCGATAACTTCTTGGAGGATTATCCTGTGCAAGAATATTTGCTCATTCTGACTAACGAAAAATACGATTGGTCAATTCCGAATAACCAGTCGTTTAAGTTAACCAAAGTTAGTAGAAACGTGCATTAGTAGGATAAACAATTTGATGATCCCCTCGCTCGGGAAAATAGTCCCGTCGACAATTCGCGCAGGTGTCGGTGAAAAAAAATGACTTTGGTGATTGATATTAATAGCAACACGGTACGTGCGATAAAGGGACGTTTATCGGACATGAAGCTTTCGACTGCGAGACGCACAAACTAACGGACGAACAAGCAGACGGACAACGACGCCGATGACGACGACGACGAGGACGACGACGTTGATGGTGGTGGTAGTACCGGTTACACATGCGAACACAAATCGCGTGCTCGTGTCTGAAAACAGAAGCGACTCGGCGAGACTGACGGCGAGGCACAGTGTAAGGACCCCGATCCGAAAGAGACTGCGGAGAAGACGAAGGGAAAGGAGAGCGAGAGGGAGCGAAACTTAGCTGACGGAAGAGAGAGAGAGAGAGAGGAAGGAGGAGAGGAAGAGAGTGCGTGAGAGTGAGTGAGAGAGTGAAGGGGCCGGTGGATCGAAGGAAGCATGCCCCGAGCACCACCTAATCAACATCTGTCTAGTGCCTCGACCTTCTCTTCAACCTACTCAACCCTCGATAACTCCGCGTATTGCGTGCTCGAAACGCGCAGCAAAACACGTGATGTTGCTCGCGCATTTATGTACTCGACTGGCAGCGTCGATAATACCCGCCGAGGGTACGGAAACGCAACTGCACAGGTGATAGCGCTCTCTCGACGGAAACTGCCTCGCAGAAGCAGATCTTTGCAATGAGAAAAGGAGATTTCTCTTCTGACACGTCTATGATTCTATATGCTATTTGTCTGTATGTTATTTGACTGTATGCGTGCTATTTGAAATTCTCTCGACGCAGAAATTAACAATAATACGATCACCTTAACGATAATATACTGCGAAATGTGTCTCGTTTATTAAAACTTTTTCCAACTTTGTTGAATGGAAAAAATATTATCAGAATCATATTCCTCGGCGATTTTAACCCCGATTAAAGAAAAGAAACGTAAAATTTTGACCATTTTTCTGGGTATTACGAGCGAAAGAGAGGCGCTGGATAAAATTTACCCATGTTTACGGTTTACGTTACTTTTCAGCGTTTAGAGTTAAGGATTATTAGTACGGTTGGTATTAATACGGTATTATATTCACGAAACATTATATATCACGGCATCATGAGATATGCCGGTCGTTGGTCCCGTTCTTCTTTCCCGTCACGATTTAGCCTCGATTTCGCGCGGATCAAAATGCGCGCGAGCACCGCAGGAGTCCTAAAGGCGTTCTATTATGCAAAGCGATCAACACCTTCCTGACGGACGCGCGACGAAATCAGGAGCCGCGCGAGAGTTCCTGCAGGACCCTCACCGATCCTGCGGTGCGGGTCCCTAATGCCGCGCGTGGTACGTCGTCACTCCCGGAGCGTAGCAAATCGAATCGAGCTCCACGACGATCCTGCGGGCGCGTTGGCCCGGCAAAACGCCGTGGATGCGTGCTTAAGGACAGAGCATGAACAGTTGCAACCCGACACCCGATAAATTCGATATCAGCGGCCCGCCCGCGTCTCGACCCGCATTTAGATCGGGCCCTAGCTCTGGCACGCCGTTCGCCTCCATGTACTTTGCCGTCGTCTTTGACCCTCGTTTGCACTTTTCTCTCTCACTCTCTCCCTGCCTCACCCCCTTTCTATCTCTTTTTACTACGCTAACATGCTTCTTCAATCCGTACCCCCGTTTGCTCCCTACGTTAACCCACGATCTTTCGGCCTCTCTTTCTTGCTCGTTCTCCGATTTTCGCTCCGTCTCGCGTTTACAATAGCTTCGAAATGGAAGAGAAAGAGAGAAAGAGAGGAAGAGAGATCGAGAAGAAGATCAATTGGGAGGGAAGGCACGGTGCGCGGGCCAATCGCTCTTGCCGTCTTTATCTCACGTTGCAAACCGGCGGACGAAGGCGCGCGGACTCGCTTTTTTACTGCCGGCCGAGTCGGCCGTGAGGAGTGTGTTTGGCTGAAATTTCAGTCGAGGCCCACCGCCTTTTCGGCGATGAAAGGTGGAGTCGAAGGAAAAAGAACAGGTCAACTGCGGTGACAATAACGACGAAAGTGTGCACGCCGGTGGGAGGGAGACGGATGAGGGGGAAGAACGAGCGGGAGACCGGATGCCTCGCGTCTTTCCACCTACGTGTGATCGAGGCTTCCCCTCTCCCTCCTCTCTCTCTCTCTCTCTCTCTAAGATGCCTCGCGAAATGTGAATCTCTTTTTTAAGACGCGAATCGCCGGCATGTACGTCGGCGGAATTGCTCTCACGTGGAATAGTAAATATACTCATGTTAACGAAGAAAATAGCGAATTACGATCGACTACGATCCTGACTTTTGCAAGAAACAACGTTCACTGCATTCTGCAGGTTGGAAAATGTTAGGGAATATTTTCGAAGTAATTTTACCGTTTAGTAATATGCTTTGATAACGAAACGAACCGAACACGATATCAATTGCGCTTCCTTGAAATTTAATGTCGCGCCATTCATTGGCCGCGCGACGTCCTTCGTATCCGATAAATCTTGCCGCCCTAACGCGCTTCAAGTGGAATGTATTTCGTATCGAGTGAAACGCTCCTCGTAAGTCACCTGAGTACCGACCAATCCTTTAAAGCGCACTACAGAGCCTGTAAATACCACGTTGATACCTCGTCCACTCGGGAGGAAGGGCTCGACTCCCGGCGACGAGGGGCGTGCATTCCACGACTCGTCCACGAATTTCGCCTCGGGGATCATACCGGATCGCGCGTTTGTACGCGTCGATTCAGTGAGAGGCACATCGGTCTTGATTAAACGTACGAAATAATGAACTCTGATTAAGTCCAAACATTGTGCCGCTGCTTAAACCTTCGGGCCGACGATTTTAACGCGCGATGACAAGATCATCCTTTGATCATCTCCAGTATTTTACAGGAAATGTAATTTTTAATTATATCAAGATCACTTTGTTGGTTCTTGCTATTGTTTTTAGCAACGTGCGAACACGATAGACAGATGTGCGCAAATTTGGCAGTCTTTTTTTACTAGTCGACTTGCAAAAAAATGTATTACATAATATAACCAAATAGAAGTACGCGGGAAAAAATCGGGATAAAATATTATCTAAATTTGCTATTGCATTGTGTGTGTATAACAGAAAATTTACATATATTTATATGAAAAGAATATATTATAGTTTTCTTTTTCATACAATTTTTAAAAATTTTGCTATGTTCTTGTTAATGCAGACTCTAAAACAGATTGTCAGTGAGGTCTGTCTTGCTAAAGAGCTAAAGAGTAAATTTCACAGCAAATCTAATAGCATATATTTTAGTTCTTGAAATATAAATAATACGAAAGGATAGTCTGACAATCGCTGCGGAGCGTCGATCTTCGTTTACAAAATCTTGGGACAATTTTTACTCTAAAATCCTCTCCATGTATGATGTAAATTTAATGATTAATTCAGTACACACGATATATTCACTTTGCAAGTGCAATGAAGAAAATCGCAAAGTTCCCTCCATCGATTGCCCCACGTCGTGGTAATCACGAAAGTCTATCTGGAAAGAGATACACCGATGGCGCGGCGTGGCCACGTACTAGAAATGCCGCGTCGGCACCCCCTCGATCTCGAACGAGATGCAGCACGAAAGAGCCGCATTCCGCGGCACGTCCGCGAATTTCGACGAGTTGCCTCTCTCGGCCGGGCCCGAGAGGAACGAACGGCAGGATTTAGGGGACGCGCGCGCGCGTTGCATTCGCGTAGCACGATGCGCGCGCGACTCGTCGATCGCGCCGTGGCGGTCGACAGACCGAGCGACGGTGGAGGAGGAGGCGGAGGTCGAGGAAGAAGAAACGGAGGAAGAGCGCGCGAGAGGGCTGGAACGGAGGGGGAGAGAGGTGCATAAATAACGACGGCGAGCGGCATTGTATATCACGCGGCGGTACCGCGTCCGCGCGCGGCTCCTATCGGCAAACAATGTTTTATTCCCCCGTGGCATTTAGCCGGCGAACGGCGGGTATCAAGATCGCCCGTCCTCGGCGTAAATAATCAGATACGGAGCGCCCGAAAATCCCTCTTGCTCGCGCAAAAGGCACCGATGGCGCGGCGACCCGGCCGTGTGGGGACATAGGGTGTTGGGGCGCGCGGGATTCGGGAACAGCGCGAGAGCGCGCCGCGATTCCGCGTTGCTTCCCGGACGTTCGCCGCGTGCGCAGGTGTTCGAGCAAGGTGCGCGAACGCGTACGTCCGTGCGCTTCCGACGTCCACCGATTCGGCGGCGGTCTCTCGGACAGGAATTCGAGTTCGAGTTGCATGCTCGTTAGGATATGCGCGAACGATGCTGATCCTGGAGTTGAGAAAAGTCGGCTCTCCTTGCTTTCTATCCTGTGTTTACGCGCATGTGTATTTGTGTGTGTGTGTGTGTGTGTGTGTGTGTGTGTGTGAGTTTCATCATGGAGATATTTTCTCTTATTCTTTTTTTTTCAGCGCACGGAAACACTGCGTCACGCGTGATATGTATACTTTTCGAGCGATAAGTTATTCGTCGTCTTAGTAAGAAGTTTCGACAGTTTTATTAGACGTTGTAGACACGTACCAGTCTCACATGCGTATGCAACTATCTAGCACTTACCTCATTTATAATTTATGGAAATTGCAATGCACTCAACCACGCTTATTACGGCCTAATGTTAATTGACATAATTATATGTATACTCTACGACCAGTTAATGAGCAATGCTCACTCCAACTCGCGTGTCTGATTACATTGCAACGACGGGCGAGTTTTATTTCTGGTTCTAAGAAACTGTATTACGGGAATACCATCGAGCATCGTGTCTCGGGCAAATCGCGCGGTCGCTTTTTCATACCGCCTATCGTGTGTACAGCAAATTTCCATCGATCTTTAAGTGCCGTTATGCGCGCTCTATGCGCCAATTTTCTTAAGAGCAGAGATCAACGAGAAGAAACAGGAAGGCAGCGCCGCGAGTTCGTAAGCCGATTCAAGCAATCGACTTGCATCGGAATAATTGTTTTAACGCTCAAAAACTTATTACGTCGTCCCGGCAGGAAGCGAGACGAAAGAGTCAAGAGACAGCGATGGGAGGGCACAGGGCATTCTCTCTCGAAGTCGCGATGTGCGGATTTTATCGGGTGCGCGTGATCTCCATGGACCGGTAAAGTAAATAAGAGGGTTGCCTGCCTCACGAACTTAACCGTTCACCCCGGCGCCGAAGAAGAAGAAGGAGAGAATAAAGAAGAATACGAAGACACCAAGGAGGGATGAGAAGCGGGAGGGAGAAGGGTGAGAAAGGGGAGAGAAAGGGAAGCGGTAATAAACGCGCGTGGGCGAGGATCGGAGACTTTTACAGTAATTCCAGGCTCTTTACCCGGCAGATGCCAATTTAAATTCCTTTAACGCACACGCCGTACCTTTCTTCCCTTCCCCCCACCCCCCCGTGCCCCCGTCGGACGTGAGAACGAGCACTTTGTTAGGAACGACGCGAAACGATCCGTGCGAGCGACCGACCTTGTCCGGCCACATTCAATTAAATACACATCATCGCGCGCGCTTCTGTCGTAACCGTAATGAGCGCTTCGTCGTTAGAATCGCTCCGGGGATCAGCATCTTAAAATCGAATCCTTTGCTGCTTAGCGGCAGCTATTACCGATCGATACCGACTACCGTCGATCGGAAATGGCTCTCTGTAAGAGCGCCCTGCTCCTCCGCCGTGCTAAAATCTTCCAGGCCTACCTCGATGATGATCAATCACGCGGATGAAGACCGAAGCTCTCCACTTGCTCGCGTACCCTTCCACACCCACGCAACCGTCACTCATCAACCGATCATCGTCATCGTACGGCGATCTACGGCACGCGGAGGACGGCTCCTTCTCTCGCGATGGTCGCGCGTCGCGCGAGAGACGCGAGGACGCATCATCGATCTCTCGCGGCGAGGTCGTCAACGCGTGAGAGGAGTCTCGCGCGCCGTGCCCCGTCTGCCCCGTCGCGCGCGGCTTCATCTCCGTTGTGACCGGTGACAATATTAAATAAATAGCCGCGCGGCACGAGACACGACAGGCGGCTCCGCCCGGAGCGGAGAGGAGCGATAGACGTCGTTGGAAAAGATGCCGAAGAGGCCGAGGGAGGGCGAACATGAGGGAGAGGACGACCGGCTCCACGGAACGCGGCGGCACGACCGCTTGAGAAATGACAACACGATTGCCGACACTCCCCTTCCCCCAACCCGCTTCTCCTGTGGCTCGCCGCCGCAGCGGCATGGTTCCTCGCTCTCTCAGCAACCCTTCCCCGTCTTTCCCTTCCGCGGCTTCCACACGGCGCTCCGCTCTCATCTCGGCTCCCTCTCTAACCCCTGCGCCGTGCTGTGTCCGTGTAGGTGTCTTAAACGCTCTCGCCAGCCCCATATACCTTATTACAAGGTACAGGAAAAGTGTTCTCGCGGCGAGCCAGGCCACTTACCGGAATTGTTTAGCGGCGTTTACGCGCCGATTGCTGACGGCGAAGGGGAGTCGGCCGGATACCGTATTATGTATTCGTGTGTGGCTGGCTTCTCTAGTCGGGACTCCCTAGTCGGCGACTCCCTCGACCGCGAGCGTCGAAACCCGGCGCGGCGCGCCGAGGGAGGTGCGGACCGGATCTGGACCGTACGTCTGCGCGACTATCTCCGTTCGCGCGGGAACACGTCGCGAGAAGATAGCGCGGTACCCCGCATCGTCCCGGATGCCGGGTACCACTGCCGAGTCCTCGATCTTCCCTTCGATAGCAATCTTCGATACACGCCAGTCGTTTATATCGGGGTACGATACGACGCGCTTCAAGCGGGAAACCCTTCATGGCGCGAAGGCGCGCCCTTCCTTAACGCGCCTTTAGATACGACGAAGTCGTCGTATTCACGTCTGGCTGACCGTTGAAGGGTGAATTCGCTTCGTGTGTGAGAGAGAAAGAGAGAGAGAGAGAGAGAGAGAGAGAGAGAGAGAAAAAGAGAGTTTAGGTCGAAGAGAGCTTCCAGGGAAAAATGACAGCTGTTGGATCGCGCAATTACGCGAAACGCGTAACGCGATACGCATTTCTTTTGGATGTCGGATTGTCCGCGTTACGTTTTTTACAGGTTGGGTCGACTTAACCGCCGGGTTACGTGCGATGATAAATGACACACGGTCGGCATGTAAAATTACCTATCCAATCAAGAGAATCGCGGCGCAGCGGGAGCGAGAGAGCGCAAAAAGAAGTTCGGTCATTTAGAAATTACTTAAGCTTCCCGCTGCCGCGAGAAGCCGGGCAGCAGCCTCTATCCGGAAATGTTTAACTTACGTCGCGTTGCGCAGCCGCAGCTGTTCACGGGCATACTAATCGACCTCGTTCACGTACATGTATGCTCGCGCCGGCGCCAATTAAATAACACGTTGTATCTGATTGCCTAATAGAGAAATTCCCTGTAATCGTTAGAGTACGTCGGCCATGCGGAAGAAGTCTCCGTTCGCGGTGTACACTGGAGACACGTTGAGAGACACTGCGGCGACGAGCAGGGCATCCATAGAGGTTCTCGGAGAGTGAATGAGAGAAAGAGATGAAGAGGAGAGAGGACGGTATGAGGGTAAAAGAGTGAGAGAGAAGGAGGAATGGAAGAAGAAGAAGAAGAGAACGCAGAAGAAGGAGAGAAGGAGGAGGAGGAGGAGGAGGAGAAGAAGAAGAAGAAGAAGAGGTGGGCCCACATAGCCTCCTGCGAAGTAATATGCTCTCGCCGCATGAGGTCCTCTCCCTTTCCCTCCCGGGTTCGCTCATCCCCCCCGGACACCACGGAACCCTTTTCACGTTCGGCCGGGTACGTCCCTCCGCTACATCGGGGCTCCGTCCCACTTGATCAATGTTTTAATTGCCGTTAATGATTCGGAGATATCTCTCACGCGTCCGAAAATGGAGAACGAGCGCGAAAGGGGGCACGAAGGGACGACAGGGAGGCGAGATAGTGGCGAGAAGGTAGGAAAGAGATAGAAAGCGAGACGCAGGGACGACGTTTAAGTGTCCAGTGACTACACCTCGAACGAGCGCTCTTCTCTCAGGGTCTTTGACTCTTTTCGTGGCCGCGGTTCATTGTACGTTGCTTTTCTAAGAGCATCTCATTTCGTATTCATTGCCTTAGCCGCGGGTATCTTCATTAGCGCTTTTGTCGAATTCCTCGCGAAACAAGCGAAGCGTCCACCGGTACGTCTCTCATTCACCGACAGGTTGGTTCGCCGGGTCGAGCCGACTTTTCATCGCGAACAGTTTCGTTCCTCTCGTTCCTTCTTTCTGTCTCTCTCTCTCTCTCTCTCTCTCTCTCTCTCTCTCTCTCTCTCTCTCTCTC
>NW_022639468.1:1475941-1476928 GCF_010583005.1 Odontomachus brunneus | reverse complement strand
CTCTCTCTTTCTCTCTCTCTCTCTCTCTCTCTCTCTCTCTCTCCCTCCCTCCCTCTCTCTCGCAGCTCCGGGATCAATTTCGTCCCGGCTACAAAGCGCGCTTATAGAACCATACATCAAGAGCAGTTACACACGCGCGCCGCTGCTCGCATACCTACGCTCTCCCGTACGATCATTCATTCTCACTAATTGTTATTTAATTACGGGACATTAAGGCTGAATGATCTACATCACCACCGTCCCTTTTGGACCCTCACAAGTCACACGTGCGCGTTTCACCGAGTGGAATCCAAATCCATATCGAGGCGGCCACACGCGAACTTTCCGTGTGGTGAAATTAAGATTTACATAGAATGAATTTTACGTGGATCTCATGTCTCTTGATTAGAGTTACACACCGAGGCAATTAGCGGTCTCCTGCGCGAGGTGGAACGAAAGCTAGTCTCGAAAAGAGACTACACGTGGATTTCATGTAGGTAAAAATCGAGTCGGAAAGATTCCACTGATTACAATTAAGAGTTACTAAGGCGAAGAGAAAAGTGCACAAAGAGACATCATCCGCATGGTCCAATAACGCGAACGTATCCAGTCGCACCGCGCTCGATCTACTCGTGGCCCACCGTGCACGTGGTTCAGGTATAACGACACGGCGGGAGGTTGGAACCGCAGGGCGATGGGGTCCGATGGGAGCGGGGTGTGGGGCATGGAGGGAGGCAGGAGGAGGTGTATGAAATAGTAACTGTCAGCGTGTAGGCCAAAGTTGATGGCACATTGTCGTATTAAGCCGGGGGTAATTTGTCTGGCCTTCTCTCAACCACCTACACCCAGGAACGACGGCCGTTCGACGACCTCTCCTGGCCTTCGATTCGACAACGGCGCGCCTTCTCCACCTCCTCTCGTGGTCGAGAGAGAGAGAGAGAGAGAGAGAGAGAGAGAGAGAGAGAGAGAGAGAGAGAGAGAGAGAGAGAGAAGTGAGAGAGAGAGAGA
>NW_022639468.1:1472703-1475685 GCF_010583005.1 Odontomachus brunneus | reverse complement strand
GAGAGAGAGAGAGAGAGAGAGAGAGAGAGAGAGAGAGAGAGAGAGAGAGAGAGGAAGAGAGAGAAATGAGAGAGGAAGAGATTCCATATCCCGACGACATATCCAGGAGGTGGATCTCTATTTCAGAACCGGCCCTATAATCAGGCGGAGAGAGTGGCGGAGAGTCGAGAATGTCGTACATAAATTCGCGAAGAGAAGCGCCACCACGTCTCTTTTCTATTTCGTCGATGTAGAAACGAGAAGTTGCGTCGCGAACACGACGGTCCCTGCGTTTGCTCCCCCGCAGCTGCTTCTCGAGTTGAGATTTTCCGATCGACTCCTCCGAGTCACTCCGCAAACTGCTCGTTTCGCTCAACATCCTTTCTACTGCCGACGTACTCTCGGTGCGTAAGCGGTAAACGGAACACGGGATGAAATTCCGCGAATACTTCCCCGACAACTTTACGCACGTCAATGTTGCATAACGACCGAGGCCGAAATGACGCTCGGCCAGCAGAAAGGTACTCGTCCGCGCACGACCTCCGGGTGAATACCAGGCACGGTAAATGAGCCTCTGATTCTTATTTCTCGCGCCGTGCCTTAATGCCACCTCCACGAGCGGCGGCCTGCGGCACGTCCGCTTGATTACACACAGCCGAAAGGAGACAGATCGGCCGCGTTAGCTCTCTTAGAAGCCTTTTCACGCGCGAGAGTTGCCTTTACACGCTATCGCTACGAGGAATCCGTGAATGCGCGAGAGTGCGTGCGCCGTCCGGCCGACCGTCCGGTCGCTCGGTCGCTCGGGCGATCGGCCAGGGCGAGAGGAGGCGCGCACGCGGGGTCCCGGACACGCACACGCGGGGCACCGCGTGTTACACCTGCGGGCCCACGGGTGTTACCGTGTAGAGCGGTAATAATAATTTGGACGGCGACGAGCGGCCGCATTTGATGTTCCGGAGTCGCCTGCTGGGCGAATCGCGCGACAATGTCGTCCCCCCGCGGGACCTCCTAGCACGCAACCCGGAGTAATCGATCATTACTCCCGGGGGCTATTAAAAAAGCGCCCGGGTTCCCGGGTATCCGAAGCCGAGACACCGCGGCCTTGATTTCGCTACGGCCGTCGTTAATTAATTCAGCTCACGGGAAGGCGCGAGTTTTTGGTCGCCGGCCGGTCCCGTCGTCGCGACGTCCACAAACGCGGCTGATATCCCTCCTGAGAGCACGGCGCTATTTATCAAACGGGGGAAACGTCAGATAGACTTTCATGATTATCACGAGGTGAGAAACAATCGATGCATTACAATTCTTTTAATTACTTTGATGTAAATACATTTGTTTTTAATTAACTGTTAACCTTACATCGTACAATAACGTAAACTTTTCGTTACGTTATTGATGCAAGGACAAATTGAAAAGTTACGCTCGGATTTGCATATTATATTTGACAAGACATATTGTCTAGGGAAAATTTTGATCATTTCTTTTGTATTTCTGTTTCGTCATTCGTGATAAATATGAGTGGAGTATGATCAGTCATAAGGGACTCAACGTTGCTAAATTGCTGATTTAATATACTTAAAGTTGCTGTAAGGTTTACGTACATCACAGTCTATCGGAGGACCGATCATCCTGTTATCGCCTCTCGCGACGCAATCGAGTCGCGATCGATTAATGAGACGTGGCATAAACAACGTCGACTTTATTAGCAGGGTCGTTCTCTAATTAACTCGGCAGCGACCGTCGTGATTTACTTTCTTCTTCTTTTTAATCTTCTTCTTCTCCTTCTTCTTCTTCCTCTTTATTCGTAAAGATCCATAGACGCAAAAATAGATGCGAAAACAATCCCGAGGCACAGGAGCGACTCACGTCGGGATGCCCGAAAACGTCTACTTCTTGAGTTACTCGCCGGGCGAGTTTTTTTAATGAACCCGTCGGGCAACATCATTTTCGTCAAAAATTTAATAATATCAATTGCGGCCGTGGCTGGGAACTGCGACGACCTCGTTATATTTTATCGTCGAGGGAACTGTCGTAAGAAGGAAGTTTCGATATCGTCGAACGGAAAGTTACTGACGCGCAACGACACGGGACACAGCACAGACGAGAAAGAAAGAAACCACCCAGATACGTAGAGAACTACCGACCTGCGAAATTACTATGATCTCGCTAGCATCTCGGGAAGATCGATAATAATCGCAATCACGAAGTAGTCACTCGTAACGAGCGTTCCCCGTGTACGTGGAGCGAGACGAATCCGCAAGGAATCGCGCGGGAAAGAGAAGTCACGACAGGAGGAAGAAGCAAGAAAACGATAGCGATAGAGGAAGGAAGCGTTGGAAAGTCCAAGAATAGAAGACGAAGGAGAAGATAGAAGAAGAAGAAGGAAAAGAAGAAGAAAGAAGAGGAGAGGAAATTCTATTTACCGCACTGAGAGAGAAACGAATCATTGATCTAATTAAAATTCTAGTTATTTTTAGCCGTATCTCAACCGTATTTTTGGTTGTTCTAACGCGAAAGTGATAGTGGTAACACGCATACAAGTCTCATTATCGCTAACATTATAACGAAATTTAATTTAAAAAATGCTTTTCATTACCATATTTATAGTAATTATTTCTCTGTACAATTATAATTACAAATATCAAATATTTTCTTGTCAGTGCGTGTACGCTGAAACCGACTTTCCGGAATGCTCGAGACAAAATTAACATTTCTTCACGCACTAACCAAGGAACCTATTCAATTCGACTGTGGCTCTTTTTAGACTGCGAATTCGCCCGGAATCTATGTTTCGCTTGATTCGCCATCCAGGGCGGACACTCGCGCGATCCGTTTTAACGTGTTAATGACGACCGGAGTATTCGTGTATCGGCAGGCAGCGCGAATTCCATGGCGTCGCGGAGGAAAGAGACAAGGAGATACGGAAAGCGAGAGCATCTACACGACGGGCGGAAAAAGAGAGAGAGAGAGAGAGAGAGAGAGAGAGAGAGAGAGAGAGAGAGA
>NW_022639468.1:1467380-1469131 GCF_010583005.1 Odontomachus brunneus | reverse complement strand
GAGAGAGAGAGAGAGAGAGAGAGAGAGAGAGAGAGAGAGAGAGAGAGAGAGACAGAGACAGAGGTAGAAACTCAAGAGACGGACAGCTCACGAAGGTAGGAGAAGGGGGGAAGAGAAGAGGAGTCGCACGCGCACGTCTACGCGCTACGACCTGCCTCGCGCATCGCTTACGCACGTGCGTGTATATGCAAACGCGCCGCATGGGGCGACGAGACGGCCGACAGAGTACACGAGGCACCGAGAAGGTGGAATAAGAACAAGAGGAAGAGACGATCGCATGAGGGAGGGAGGAAAAGAGAGAGAAAGAGCGAGTGAGGGAGGGAGGGAGGAAGGGTTGGCGAGAGAAAGGGTGGGAGCGGGCTGCCGGAGGGGAAGGAGGGTGCAGGGTACTTCTGATTCTAATTACCTCGAGTTACGAGCGGACAACCGGCTGATCCGCCGGGGTCCACGGGGGTTTCCTTGCCGCGACCGCGCACGCCGTAACTCTGCTCCCCATAGCTTATAGACCACGTACCGGCGTAATGGCCCCGGTCGGGCGATACGCTACGGATACGATACGGTTACGGGGTTGGCGAGGATGATGGGCGACGTGAGCGCACCTCCGGGATACTCGGTCGGACTCGATCGCCCTCCGCGAGATACTGGCTTTTCGGCGTCCTCCGGAGATACTTCGAAGAAGTTAACTCGCACTCTGTCTCTGTCCCTCTCTCTCTTTCTCTCTCCCTTTCTCTCTCGCACGCGGGGCGAAATTGCGATCGGCGAGATGATGCAGCGCGTTGTTACGCGCGGAGATATTCGCTCGGCTCGCGTATCTTCATTCGCGTCGCCCGTTTCGAGCTGTTTTCATCGCGCGTGATTAATGCGGCAATTACGGGCGTTATAATGACGCGAAGTGTCTGATTAATTTCGGAGACTTCGCGCTTGGGATTAATTTTTGAGTTTGCCGCCAACTGGAGTGCAGCCCTCGGTAAAGCGCGTAATAACAGGTTTCGTTGCGCGAAATATATTATAAATTAAAGACATCAATTCCTCGAAACCAGTTGTGCGTGCCGGGAACGAATAAAGTAGGCGGATAAGGACACGCGATAAGGAGCGCGCGCGGTCTACGCACGATAAGTTACGAGGATGCGCTATCAAAAGATTGCTGCTTCGCCTGGAAAACAAAACCGACTGATCGAGTTTTACTGCGACAGAAGTCTGAATCCGACCGCGTTTCTTTCGCCGCATTCCACGGAAGCATGCCGGCGACACGGGAATATTTCCCGTCAACGTTATTTTCTGCATCGTTAAATCGAGTTCGCGAGCACAATCGGCTCATTATAATTTAAACCGTCTGCCACCAAGTCACTTATTAGGGGACTTCGTACCTCGAGTTATTTGTCTAAGAAGGCGTGTGTGTCATCATCTCTTGCGAAATCTCTCAAGAGTGATTTTGTTTTCTTACTCTCGGGGAGGAATCTAGATTGCGCATCTGCGACAGATTCGCACATGTGGCGTGCGCACGTGCAAGCGCATACAAACACATGCGTTCATACGCAGTCGACATCATTTAGCCGACTTTAAAAGCCGTAATTAATAACTGCGAATTTTCTCGCGAAATTTTCCCCATCTCGCTCTTCCTATTCACTCGCGCTCTCTTACTGTTCTTTTCGCGCTGCTCATCCTAATGGAGAGTCGAGAGAGAGAGAGAGAGAGAGAGAGAGAAAAAGAGAGAGAGAGAGAGAGAGAGAGAGAGAGAGAGAGAGAGAGAG
>NW_022639468.1:1432778-1466823 GCF_010583005.1 Odontomachus brunneus | reverse complement strand
GAGAGAGAGAGAGAGAGAGAGAGAGAGAGAGAGAGAGAGAGAGAGAGAGAAATGAGTCTTTCTCTCTTTCTTTTCGCTCTTCGCAGACCGTGACCCATTACATTTCGGCAGCACGATAATGAGAAGGCGTAGAGCAAGAGGAACAAGAAGTTGACGACAACGAGGATGGTTAAACAAGGTGGGAACCCCGCAGCAAGGCACGAACTATCCGTACGCCGTTAAAAAAGTGGGAAGGGAGGGAGGACGGAAAAAATAAAGAATAAGGACGCCGCACCGGTCGCGGATTCCGTGATAAACGGTGAGGCGCGTACGTGCGAGACGGTCAGTCGTTCTCGCCGGCCAAAAAGAACGTAATATTTATTCACGAAAATGTTCCTTCACGCGAGCTCCGAGGGGGAGCCGGCCGGAAGTCTTTTTTCCTGTAACCGCGCGGCGATCTTTCGCGAAGCGAGCTTTATATCGCACTCCCATTGATTTCGCTCTTTTTCGCGAAATTGTACGTCACGGCGAGAATGAGGCGTGAAGAGCGGCGAGGAAGGGGATTTCGGTGCAGTCGCGAAACGACCGCTTCTTACACGCGCTTGCACTCTCACTTCGTCCCAACTAGTAGCCCTTTAACCCTTCAGTAGGCGTGTGCGTTTTTTACCTTATTTTATACACCTGCTTTACCACTTTAGACGTACATCCAAAAAATATAATCTCTTCCTTGGCGGAATCCTTTTATACATGAGCTCCAGAAGACTCTACTAAAGCCAAAAGAGAAATATTCTATACTTCAAAGGACAGAACTTTAATTTCAAAGGAGAAAACTCTAGTTGCAATCAAGAGGAATATGTTTACTTGAAACAGAACCTCTTGCCAAAGGAGATTTCTATTAAGAAGAAGAATTATACTATACATATTAAAGACTTTAAGAATATTGTGCTTAGAATATTTTCCTTTTGGTTTTAAGAAGAATTTCCTCTTGTGAATATATAAATTCTCTTATATAAGAGAATTTCGTTGAAGACAAGATTGTATTTTTTTTTTGATATATATTCTGCCAGAATATATATTTTTTTCGACAATAAATATCAACAATAATATGTCGTTTTATTAATGATATATAGTTTTTAAATCGCGCATGTGGACCACGCGTCTAACGAAGAGTTAATTTTTTAAGCCTGCTCCCCGAGACGACGAGTGCGCGATATCTTCTAAAAACACGCGACGAACGAAGAGTCGTGTATCCCTTCCGAGTGTATCGCCACAAAGTCCGTCCATGCGAATCTCCGCGACGCGAGTAACCGTTAGAAGCACTCGGGTAAACTGAAGAAGACGACAATTACTTGAACGCGAGTCCTCGAGGTGAGTTCTCGAAGGAATTTCAAACCCGCAACGATACGCTCGCACTGGTCCCGCGTCCTTGAGATCATCCACATGGCTATTCTCAACTCGACTCACTCTGCACTTTGCAGCTGAGTAAACGTGGACATTTTCCCTATTTTTCCAAACTGCATGTATTCTCCGTGCGCCCGCCGCTTGGAAACGTTTCCGGAAACGCGGGAAAATTAACTTTCAGTTACTCATGTTGCAAAATGTGATGTGAACGTTGGTCTGAGGAACCGTTTTATGGATGGCGACAATATGCCGATACATCTGATTAAAATAGATGAATTAATTTTGAATTAATGAGTTTTTATT
Organism: Odontomachus brunneus; assembly: GCF_010583005.1. Taxonomy (NCBI): domain Eukaryota; kingdom Metazoa; phylum Arthropoda; class Insecta; order Hymenoptera; family Formicidae; genus Odontomachus; species Odontomachus brunneus. The sequence continues at coordinate 1,465,140 of NW_022639468.1, read as the reverse complement.
GAAAATTGTAACTGGGTTATTTTGATAATAATTAGGAACTTATGAGAAATCTAGTAAAGACTTTCGTCTCAGTCTGAGAGACCGTACGAGAGCAACATGGGGTTAACCTTACGCACTCAAGAAAATGGTCTTGCAGTCGTAGCGAAAATAATCTAGATAGGAGAAAGTAGGTAAATGACTAGCAAATATTGTATATCGCAAATGTTTTGCATTTAATCAATAGAGGCGGAATTTCTATCTGAACTATTTGTGAAATTTAGTAAAAGAGTCTTCTCTACAACGTCCATCCAGATTAAAGTCGGTCACATTTTTTTTTTTAAATTTACTCTGGTAGACAAAAAACACCAACAACGAGAAAGAAAACGAATGTATAATCCTCACACCCATTTAAATTTGCTGGCACATATTGTTAGAACGCTGCCACTATAAATTCTACGTATCGCAAATAATTTTCCAGCAAATAAAAAAGAAAAACAGAAATAAATTGTAACTGTGGCATTTAGAACTGTACCTGGACCAATAAAACATTTTCTCGAGTGCGGCAAAATTAACCGCAATTTCGATAGTTTTAGTGTAATTACACTTAAAAATTTTTATTTTACACTTTTATCTTTAATTACGCGGGTCGGTTCGAGGGGTAACACATGACGCATCCATTCGTAACTGTAAAAGCCATCTCCACGTGTTTAACCTCGATAAGCCATTGAGGCGGAACCTCATACGTTTTTTAGGAGACTTCCGAGGATGAATAAAAAAGGGAAGAGGCTGGATGGAATGTAGGTAAAGAGAGATGGACCGGTACCGGTGCGTAATCTATCGGCGTGTACGCCGATAACGAAGAGGAAGAAGGAAAACGACGAGAAGGACGACGATGACTTTGCTGATCTCGGCGGACACGAGAGAGGCGTTTCGGTTACCGCGGGGGGTAAAAAGCGCGTTTTAACACGGTTCCGCCACGATCGTGCTCCGTTAGCCGGCCGGCCGATCGCGCGTTTCTAGATTAATCATCGAGCGATAAAGGTCCTCGTTACATTGTCGCGCCGCGAAAGACGCCGGGGAGATTTTCACGGCGAGTGGAAGTGCCGGCTGAAATTTTTCAGGTGGACTTTTTCTCATCCGCCGCTTGCGCGCCACCGCACGTTTGCGTGATTCTTTTCTCATCGTTATCGGATGCGATCTCGCGACTCGACACAGATGGAAGATAAGAATCGTGATTGATCGATGGCTCGAAAGCAAGAGAGAAAGGGAGAGGAGAGAGAGGGACGCTCTTACCTTCACCTCCGTTACAGAAGCTGTATAGCGTACGATCTTACGCTGCCTTTGGCCGATACAATGAGGCAATTTCGCGATAATGACGTTGCCAAAGTCAACGGCCGGTGTGTGTCGTTAAGTGCTTTCGGGGAGAAATCTAACGCTTTATTTTAATCGTGTTTTATGAGCGTAAAATGTGCGCGCGTGGACGGACACACGCGCACAAACACATAGTCGACGTTACAGGCCGGTCGTTGGCACCGGCGAGAAACGTCGCGGTAAATAATGCAACGCGAGATTACGTCGCGGGCGAAACGGCCGCCGCAACATTTCGTCAACGGCCACCGGCTCCTTAACCACCGCGAGGAAAAAACGTCGCGGCGTAACGAGCAGCAAAAGAACAAATAGCGTAGCGGTAAAAAGTAGCTTCCTTGTAAATAACGAGCGCGATCTCGAGAACAAGATTACCTCCCGGGACATAAAATTGAAACGCTCGTTCTCTCTCGTGATCGCGCGTAACATTGGTAGCTGCTCGGGGTTCGAGAGGGCGCGATATAACGAACAATAATTCGAAAAATATTCCACTCGTGACTTATCGAGAGATAAGTCGCGCAATACGGATGGCTCACTCCAAGAGAGGTCATTTGTCATCGTGCAACTTTTTAGGATATCTTTTCGCGAGAGGCACGAGAGAGAGGAGAGAAAAGAGAGCGGGTAAACGCGTACACATGTGGGCGTACAAACATGCGACGGTATGACGAGAGCGTAGCGCAAATAAAGAAGAAAGGAAAAAAACGATACACACACAGGGAACCTCTGTCGGTTCTCTTCGATAGCCAACATTGTATCCTCGCGAGTGGCTACTCCAATATGCACGAGACCTTATCGACCATGCGGTGGCAAGTTCCGCGACGTATCGAGATGCAAAGAGGTGAAAGGGAACAGAAAGAGAGGAGAAAGAGAGAGAGAGAGAGAGAGAGAGAGAGAGAGAGAGAGAGAGAACGCGAGAAAGAAGAAGGAAGAGAACAGGGGGTTGGGAAGAGAGAGGGGCAAGGAGAAGGGGCCAAAGGGAGGGCCAAAAGGATCGCCGAGCATAATGGCCACGACATTACGATCGGGATTACGCGCGCCGAAAAGTAGACCCGTTTCAATGCCAGGGCATCGTCACTCGTTCGAGGCGTATGTTATGCACGTTGGTCGTTGCGTCGTATCCGGGCGTTCGCGCTCGTCCTCTCCACTCGGCCGTGCTGTTTCGGCCCCGGTACGGCCGGACGAAACTTTGCCGGCGGCCGGTGCCGGGCCGCCGGCACCGCCGCCGCGTCGCCGATCGGTCCACGTCGGACGCGCTTACGGCTGCGGAACTATTGGCTATCTCTTGTTGTGTATCTGGCATATTGTTAAGTTAATTGAAAGGGGTGATAAAATCGCCATGTTTTTTGACGTTAAGCGAGGTGAGCGGCTCGCGAGCGGGACGGAGAGCGCGCGGCAGGGAGAGACAAAGGGGAGAGAGCCGCGGGAGGGCGGAGGCCTAACCCGAGGCAGAGAGAAAGAAAAAGAGAGAGAAAGGGAAGCGAAAAGAGGAGAGGGGGAGAGAGAGAGAGAGAGACAGGCAGAGAGTTGCACGCATGCATGGGGAGAGGAGCGAAGAGCGCGGTCGGGAGCCGCGAGTGCGCTGCGCGGCGCTGTCTGTGATGAAGCCGAGAGGCCGGTGCGAGACCACCCGAACAGTCAGGATCCTCTCTTCCTCCCCGACTTAGAACGGTATATGCAGAAGTGGCTGAAAGCGGAGGAGGGGGAGGAGAGGCGGTAGACAGTAGTGGGACAGGAGAGGGTACGTCGGCATGGCAGACCGCCGACGCCCCTTGAGATTCTTAATTGCAGATAAATAATGAGAACGCGCGAGGCAGGCACTTTTGAAAGTGAAATTAGTTGTGAGGGTCCTTCGCGTCTGAATGAGGCTGACTCTCGTCGTTCGACGATACGGCGCTGCCACCCCTATTATTTCCTTTCTTCGCGCGCGCGTTAGTGTAACTAATCGCGCCAGCTATGCGCCAGTATTAAAGATCAGCGCGAAAAGTCCGCGGCGATTTCGCTCGGCCGAGCAGAAGAATTCAATATCGGAGCGAGTGTGTATGTTTTATCGCTCGCTAATGCCGTAGAGCGCGAAGCGAGAAAATTAGAGACGCGCGCAACGCATTGTGGAGAACGACAAATTTGTGCGATTTGTACCTCGGAACGGGTTCGAGACGAGAGCGGTATGACGCGACACATTCCTACGGCCGGTGTAAGAACGAGCTAAAGTACCTGCGTTCCTTAGCGGCGCGTCAATTTCCCCGACGCGTCTCTCGAAATCGTCAATCTAAGCTCGCCTGTGGCAGCGACACTGACGAAAACCTCGTCGCCCTCCCTTCGCCACGGGATTGCCCTTCACCGTCTTTTCTGTCACCCCCTGTGAGGAAGAAGCGCGCGGGATCCGAACGTGAAACACGCCGTGCCTTTCCTGCGGCTTGTCTTCGTCACAGCCTCGTCACCTGGCGCTGAAGGGAACCCTGCGCCGCAGCGATGCCTCGCCAAGAAAGAAAAAGAGAGAGAGAGACGGACAGAAAGACCCAACATAGGTGACGGTGATGGTAACAACACGCCTCGGACATATCTCGAACGTCAGCTTCGCCACGTTCGGGATGCGCGCAACGAGCCACCGTATGTCCGAGGACGAGAACGAACGCCATAACAAGAACTCGATCGCGAACGGAAAATCCGAGACATTGCTGTTTGTCCCCGCGATTTTGAATTCGAAATTGAACGTGTGTGGTAACACGAGTCGCGTTAAATCATCAGTTAACCCTCTGAGTGCGGAATAGAGCAACGATAATGGCGCTCTGTGTGACCAAAACTCAGAAGAGCTGTCGAAGGTTTGCGTCTGACGACTGATGGTATCAAATAGAACAGAAGTATAAATTTGTATTTTAAACCTAAGGTAAAAAATTAATTAAATTAAACCAATAACTGAATTTTATACTAACAAGCTGAGGAAGATTCCTAAAGTGAATTGGATTGTTCACGAAACGTCGAAGATAGATTCATGAAGGACGCGGTACTAAAACGGAAACCAAGACCAAACACTTAAATCGCCACCTGAGAAGAGGCTGATGCATCGATTCTGATGCCAATTTTACCCAACACATGGGTGTCGTATGACACAAAAATTGCCGCCAGACGAAAACCTGACTCTCCCTTAGAGAAAACTCGAAATGCACGCGAGCGCAACGGAACGCTATCGGAGCAACATCAACGCGCCGCATCGCGTCGGGCTCGCCCTCGGACGAAACGTGCGGGGTCGCACGTGCACATAGCGCGGCGCGACAGGGATCAGGAAGGTAGATCGGGCCGTGTCATGCATTTACTATGTCCAAGATTCACCGGCGCTCCGTGCGCATCGCGAACAGAGAGTGGGTTCCGGGGTGGCGCGGTGTTATCCGGTGAGCTCCGGTCGGAGCTCCCGCCTTCCTCTCCTCTGCGTCCTTTGAACGTAGATAATTATCTGAGGGACCTATGGCGTGCTTTATGCTGGAATGCATTTCTTGTACAGCCCGACGCGAAGTGACGCTCGCACGAGCCCCCTTTCCGCTGCCATCCACGCTGACGCTATTATTCCCCCCGCCGCGCCGTTTGTACGACTATTTACTGCGTTTGCATGTGAATGCGAGCGCGCGGCGATGTACGCCGCGCGTGTGTTTACGGGCTCGCTCTCTCACACGTGTGTTCGCGCGTGTGCCGCTATACGGGAGCGCAATGAGACACGAGGGATATCTAAATGCTCTCTCTTTCTCTCTTTCTCTTAAGTAATAACGCGAAATCCCACGGTTGCGTGTGCACGGTCGTGCATGAGCTCGAAGCGCAACGGATCCCGGTTAATATCCGCGCGATCGCGCTCCAGAAGCCGTGAAACGGCTCGTATTACTTGGTTAATTTTTCCGAGCCAAGATTCCCCACGTTAGATTTGCTCGCATCGCGCGTTATGTCCCGGCGTGGCTTCCTGTTCCCCAGGTTGCGTCGTTTCTCACCTCGTCGCCTTCCGTGCGACGCGACGATCCCCATTGTCCTTGTGATTTTCGTCAGATAGAACGATTCGACCTCGTGGTCTTTTTCTCTTTATCCGTTTTGACTCCGCGAGCTCACCGCACGGTGGGTTCTTGAAATACTGCGCACTGACTTACGTTGAATACCCTCTCTATCATATCACCCCGGCTACTTTAGGGCAGGCGCGGAGGCGCTCTGACGGACGAACGCCGTTAATAATTCGTCCCGAGCTCGTGTAACCGAGCGGTTCGTGCCCGGAAATCTAAGAGACGGACGCCGCAAAGGTGGAAAGAAGGAAAGGGCATCGATCGTATCTCGCGGAGGAACGTTAACGGGATTTCGCGGCTGCCCCTTAGGCCGCAACCGAGTCGCCGAGTATCATGGATTTCGGATTAGACGGTTTTCATAGCGCGTAGGATTCGCATTCTCTCGCAACGTCCCGTCGGCAGCGTGCAAGGAAAGAAATCCGAACGGCGATCGGGGAGATCGATCCTCTGCGATCCTCTTCGTATTTCCAACGACCCACGCAGACCCACGTGTGACCCCTGCGAGATTACCGGAACCCAATAAGTCGACACCCGCTTTAAGGTTTACTCGATGTCATACACCATGAAATTCTTTCCACTCGGAATCACTTCCAGATGGGATTATCGGGCTTCGACTATTAGAAACATTCTTCGGGCCGGCATAAAACGAGATAGCGCCGGCCGGCGCAATGAATGGGTCTTACGCCACAGAATTTCGCAGCTCGCGCGTGTCGGAGTATGCGTTAGATGCGCGCTCGCGGACCCACAAAGCGCTGTATAACGTTACCCGGAGTTAATAAACCCCGAGGTCGAGGCCTGGCCCGCGGTTCTCCTCTTCGTCTTCGTCTCCTTCTCCGCCTTTGCATTTCCTCTGCTATACCACCACCCCGTTCACTCTCATCTACGAGAGCGTCGACCACAATATTCCTTCCCTTCCTCCTAACCCTCCATCTCGCTCGTCCGCGTTCTCTCTCTCTCTCTCTCTTTCTCTCTCTCTCGTTCTCTCTCGCCGCGAGATTGTACGAAGACCGCAGACACCGCTGGTTGGTTGGTCACCCGCAAATTATTTTCTCCCGGGAGAACTCATCTAGAAGATCCACCGCCATCGCTATCTTTTCTAATCTCTCTCCGTCTCACCGCCCTGTGCCTCTTCCACTTCTAATCACGCTACGAGGCAACGCCCGAAACCACACCGGAGGAGTTCATGCGATGAGCGAGCGATGGGAATTGCGACAGAAAGAATGCGTGCACTTGTCGCCATAGCCGGTGCGAAATTGTCCGAATTATGCTAAAAAATCATGCTAGACTCCCTCCAAGTATTCGAATATCTAAAATCGATCCCGATCCGAAAATTCAAAACGTATTACTTGAATAATCCAGATAATTCATAAAATAGACTGCGTTTTACTGTAAGAAGGATAAAGTCAGAGAGGCAATAGAGAGTAAAATGTTTTCTCTGTCTAATTGTCTAGGAGTGTTGGTGGAGAAAACGAAGAAGAAGTGATCACATAATCAATACATTATCTTCTTCTTTCTTTTATCATATTTCACTCTCACTTTGTTTCTCCTAGAATACGCTTAGAACACTGTATAATAGGGAAAAAATTTGACTCAGCACATCTCTGTCTTTCGATCTTGTTATCCGTCCCGTAAGAGTGTACTGTCTATCCCATAAGTCTATAAAGTAATCCAAGGTCTTTTCATATCCAGAACCAAATTCGGTTCCAATTCAGTCTGGTTACACTAGATTATTGTTAAAAAAATATCGATTCATTGACTATCAAATTTTCGAGAGGAATCGAAATTACTGTGAGCGCATCTGTTGGGCAGAATCGTTGGCAAATTTATAATGGAATCCGATTCCGTATTTAAATTTGATATTCAAGCTGTTTCATGGAAAATCCGAGTAACCTAAGTAACGCAAATTGGAAACGTGACATTGAAGCTCCAGTCCAAGTACGTCATGTATCATTCAAGTCATGAAAAAGCGAACAAAATGAGAAATATTTCAACGCGCGTAATAATATTATTAAATCGCGAAATGATCTCCGCGACATTTTTACGGATAAATTGCGGCACGCCATAGTCCGTAGTCGCCGGGATGAGTTCCGCGCGCGCGATTCTAGACTGGCCGTTGCACCTTAGTTGGACTGCAAGCTGACGGACGGACACTCGCGCGATCAATGCCCTGTTTGTTCAACGTACGCGACTGAAAGCGAGCGATCGACGAATACGCAGCCGGTTTCGAAGCCGGAGGTGACTTTCGTGCTTGCTTCTTCGTGCAACAAGATTGCACGAGAAATGAATGGCGTCGAGACTCCGTCATACCGAAAATGCCCGGGGCCGTGTGGCGCGCAACGACTTTTGCACGCACATGACGAAAGTATACATATGCGGCGGCTGGACCGGGTCGTGCATCTCGAACTGATAGAACGGCCGGACCGAGACGCGCCAATCGTATCGGCACGGCGAATCGGGAATTCTAATAACCCGCACGGTAATGATAACCTTCGCGAGAGAGATCGTCAAGAGCGCGCTCAAATAGACCTATTACGCTGCCTTTCGTTGCGCGCCCGTGCGTTACTTACACGCCGCGGCCATCGGATCTGTAACATTTATCGGACCGTTAGCCATTGTTGCCTTATTATCACCGGGCAATGAGCAAGCAGCCGACACAATGTGCATCCACGTGAACCGTAAGGTTTCCTTGAACCGCGCTGACCTTTCAGCCGAGCCTCTGACGATTCGTCCACGATTCGCGGTACATACATACGTACGCGCGTACATACGCTCCGTATCTGGAGCGGACTTGAGTATGGAGTACCACGCGTAAAAAGATATCACAGAACGAAGTATGCTCCACGCGTTCCCGATGAACTCCTCAATCCCAACCTTCAACCGCCGTTACCGCATGCGCTCTCTCGGCGTTCAATGGCCGCGGCTGAAATTATGACCCCTTAAATTTGCGCGCGCCGGCCGCCGCCCTCGACGCTTTTTGCGCGGAAGTTCCGGTCGAATTGAGCGGGCCGCGGCTTTCTGTTACAATTACAGCGTCGATCGCGTGATTCCATTTACAGGAAACAAAGTTGTATAAGTGACCGTGACGAGAATCTGGAATCCTCCGAGTGGCCGCGGGCGCATGAAACCAGCTTTGCATGCGTATACGGTAAACGGTTTTTGCGGGCCCATATAAACCGCGCGCTGACTGCCTCTCAATAGTCAAAGCGGACTTGCGCGCGGAAGGGGCCGTCTGGGGCAGGAGGTAGAGAAAAATGTAGCTTACCGGTCGCACTGCGACGCGCAGCCCGTGAATCGCGCTTCCATTAATTGCCCCGTCATTATTTTATCACGGATACAACGTGTTCAGATACGCATCTTGTAGACAGCGTGCGAGAAATATCGACGCGCCGCATCCGTGAACGTCGATATGATTTTTTCGCGCGTCTAACCTATAAATTAGTTATGATTTTATACGACACGCGCAATCACGGGCCTATAAATTGAAGCCGGTGCCCCGCGTGTGTTAAGATGTTGCCTCGATATTGATTATTTTCTGCCGGACAGAGTGCGGGACACACGGACGCGCGAGCGTGACACGCATCCCGATGAGAGTTAATAAATCTTCTTACGAGGAAACGCACCGGATTTCAATAGCAGCTGCAACCACGCTCACTCGTGGCAGCTTCCGCTACCGGTATTAAAGCGCGTTTTGTATGTCCTTTTCTCTCTCTCTCTCTCTCTCTCTCTCTCTCTCTCCGTCCTTCTCTCTCTTTCTCTCTCTATGTATATATATGTACACATCCCTCTCTCTTTTCCTCCACATCCTGGGTCCGGAAGGGAGCTAGTTACAGCGCTCGCGATGGTCCGGGCTTGTGACGGACAACTTGTTTCCGAGCGTGATTTACAGTGGGCGAAACGCGGCCGAAATTATTAACAACCCGATCGTCGATCGAGATTATACGTATGTGCGCAGCCTATCGATATATTTCATGCACTTTTATCGGCGCCTCTCATCTGCTGCTCTACTGGCAGAAAGTTGTAGGGGAGATAAGTGGTGTCGAGAATCTGGAATCTCTCCGCGTGCGCCCCGAGGCTGCGAAACGCTTTGCACGCGTACGCTTTTTGTCGAGCGATCTGCATGCATGCATGCATGCATGCATACAGGCGGGCAGGCACGGCTACCTTCTACCTACCGGTCAATCGGTAGCGCCTAATGAAGGATCCGAGTTGCATCAAGGTAACGTTCTGTCTTGAAGCCGGCACCGGTGTGTGTCGGTCATTATTGATGCACTATAAAACTTCTTCCCGGCGTTTCTTGCCGACGTCCGCGCGCGAGCTATTAGTCGACTGTGCGACCGTGGCTCCTATTTATACGCCATTACAACGATGTAAATATAATTTTAATGTCGTTCCGGCATCCCAGTGTGTGCCGCACTCCGGCGGCTCCTACGCCTAAGGCCCCACCGGCGCATTGACATTCCCGACTATATATTCCGATGAGTATGACATAAATATCATTTTACGGGATTATTTTGGGTCTAAATGAGTTTTGTGGCTGCGATCGTGATGAGGAAAAGCGCGACGTAATCGATGAAGAAATACTCGATTGATGTGACACGTCGCGTACGATGTCGATTCGCGTCAACAACGTAAACATTGATAGGGGTAAACATCCGATTATTGATATCACCCTTAGTCGTTGACTCTCTAGGAAAACTTGATTGTGACTAGCGTTGCAATTAAATTTCTTGCCTGCGTTCTATAATTCTAAAAAAATGAATCGCCTTAAAAAATCTCAGAAGCTCTAAGATGAAATAATTTCGTGAAATAATATTGAATCGTATATATACGAATATTGATTCAAGATTTTATACTTTAAGTATTTTATACTTTTTAAGACTTTGATGCTTTTACAGACGGTTTATTTTTTGAGTATTTTTATTTCGTATTTCTTAATTATTTTCTAAAAATTTGTTTTCGGTTAAGAATAAAAATTCCATCTTGTATCTTTAGATATTCTCGGATTTTCAAGAGACTGCTGAAATTATTCAATTTCCAAATCACCTGGACAAACCTGAATGTCTAAATCAAGAACTATACAGATAACATACTGAACAAGCTACAGAAAGTTTCATCCGAATATTTCTGACGGTTCTCGATGATGGAATACACAAATAGACATATATACATACAGGACTAAACTGAGAAACTTCCTATTTCAAGCACGCTTAAAAAGGAAATTTTATAATTGGAACAACAACCGCGTTGGTTACAAGAAAGATCAGGTTTTCTTAAAGTGTCAACGCCTAAGGGGATGTCGATAATTGGATGTTTTATCCAGCTGAAAATTAACGCGTTACGACGTCGTGGTGCAGACAAGTTCAGCCAAGAGCATTTATCGCGTCATAGACACGTGTCCGGGCTGCACTAGCTGCGATATCTTAACACGTCACGCCGGTGCCTATGTGAACATGCGCGCGAGGGAGCGTATGCACATGCAGCGATACCTAATGTAGAGCGCATGGCTACCGGTGCGAAACAGACGCGCCGGCTGGCGTTTACGCAAGGTTTTTCCTCTAATCGGTAGAATCGGATCGCTAAGCAGCCACTAAACACCCAGTTACACGGTACGGTGCAACCGAATGCACTGCCGCTCGGTCGGCTCGGTGCTTTATGAGCGAGAGCGTGTCGTGCGTTGCAGCGCGAACTATGCAGGCGCATTGGCGGCGAGAAGAGGGGCGACCATAGTGCTAGTACAGACGTAGTTATTCGTGGACCTTATCAGATACCGCAGATAGATACCCACGCAGATCTCGCACGATCCAACGTACTATTTGTCGCTGCGGTCTGAGGAAGTGTTGAGGGACTCGCGAGAAAATTGCAGCGTTCACATGTTGAGCGCGTTTCCACGGGAAAACGGAATTTCACGCCACAAAACCGCGGAATTTACGCGCGTCTCTTTGCCGTGCGCCACGATGTCGGCGCATCCCCCGCGTTTTCCATCGATGCGCACGAGCAACGGCAGCTGACAGCGTTAATGGCCGATCGTGAACAGCGATAATAACAATAGCCATGAGTTACGGTGCATGCGAAGCGGCATACGTAATGCGCCTACTTTGAATCGCCGTTCGACCCGCGGGAAATTTACGGCCGATCCCGAGTTTTCGAAATTTACAATCGCTTATCCGCAGCGGCACGACGTGAGATTCCGCGACGGTATATATACGGCCGCGCCGTGCGCTTAAATAATACGACCATACGGCGAATCTATAAAACGGGGCGGGGGTAATCGTTGCTTTAATTTTATGGCCCGATCGTCGCGCGCAGAAAACTTGACCGGTGCGGCCGGGTTCGCGGAAAAATCACGGGCAGAAACGCTTCCTTTGTCTCGCCGCACACCTCGCTATTGGCGGATAGTTGCTGGGATTGGCTATTTTATGCCTTCCCCAAAAAAATTATGCTCGTTAGGAGGTACGACGTGCGTTAAAAATATATTCACACTTCCAATAAGTATATACAGAGTGCGATTATTTTTTATGAATTTTTAAATATTTATATACCTGACGCAAGATATAACAATATGATCGCGCGCAGGTCAAACTGAACGCAAAATTCCTGTGCCATTTTGTGAAAAGCCACGTAACCGTAAAAGCTTCAGTTATCAATTAAAGAAGATTGGTGCATGATTATGCGTGGTATAGTGTACCAATCTTCTTTAATCAATAACTCTAAATCTTACGTGATAGTTTGTGGAATGGTAGAGAAACTTCTCTGGGAACCACAGTTTGAGTTCTACCTGCACAAAACGGATGTGTCATGAATTGTCAGACTCCCTGTAAGCTCCACTAACATCGATCTCTGAGGTAGTAAAGCAACGCTACTACCCATTCGCCCGTTCATACATTTCGATTATCGGATTTTAAGGACTGTAAAACTCAGCTCGCGTGCCGAAATCGCATAATCAATACGCGATACAGCCTCGTATCGGCTGTAGGGTCACGCGGAGGCGACCGGTCCACTGTCAAAGGGCGAAATTTACAATCAATCCCCCGGTCGAATGCATACGAACGCGCGTAAATATCTGCGGAAGCGTGCGCCCGCGCCGACCAACACCACGCGAAGGAACCGCACGTCGTAACTGCAGCCTTTCGAGGGGGAGGGCGGCGATAAAAATGACGGCCAACAGATAAATCATGCTCTATCACTTTGGCTTTCCGTGCGGTTGCTCGCATGCCGTTTACAACCCCCGCCTCCTCCCCCTTCGGCCGCCTCCCCCGCGAAGAATTATACGCGCGCACGCCTGTGTACTACGGCGGAGAGCTCGTGGAAGTCGAGGCGGACATAGAGAAGAGGGATAGAAAGGAAGGAAGGAAGAATCCCCCGAGCTGAGGAGCGACTCGGGCTAGAACGCCGGCCGGCGGAAGGAGAAGGCTAAGATAGATGAGGATTGCTGATGGCACGAGGATGAGGGAGCCGTGAGAGGGATGTGAGACAGAGGAGGGGATAGGGGGAGAGAGAGAGAGAGAGAGAGAAACGCGGCTTCACCGAGAACCGGCGAAGGACGAAGAAGGAGTACGCTGGGGGTCCGAACCCTCCCGCGGTGAGGAGCTATCGGAGGAACAAGCATTTTTCACGTAATAACCCGCAACGCCTAGAGAAGCGATTGATCGATTGCCCGACGCACGATTTTGTCTGTAAAGGAGCTCCGTGGCGGCGCTTTTTCTCCTCGCCACGCCGAGGGTTGCGCGAGTGCGTGCGTGCGTGCGTGCGCGCTTTCATGCTAATGCTCCTCTCCTCTCCCTGCGACAAAAATCGGGGGAACGATGAGCGGATGATCGATGGAAATTAGCTTTGATCCTTGACGGCGCGGAGAGGACCTGATCGTGAACGATGCGACACTCGCGCTTTTTCTCGCGATTGCCGGTTCCGACACACTCGACGTTCCGCGAGCGTGCGAGGAGTTAGCAGCTTATTCGCGATTTACACACGAAAAAAGCAACTCCATTAGTGTAACTGAATTCTCTGCCATCTGGGGTGCAGACGAAAATTCAATAGTGCATGAAAAAAAACAGTTTTTATTTTCTACTAGTTGCGTTTTTATCTATTTTTTTTGAGGATTAAGCTTGTCAATGAAAACCTCAAAGGGAAGAAAATGGACCATGTGACTTCTTGAACGATTGCGCGGAATCTCAATGCTATCTTTTAAGTCACGTATAAAATTCCACTTCATTTTTGCCGGAACATATTTGATATGGGTTGAACCATTCTTGCATAACTACAGCCAATTTTATTTGGCAATCGCATCAAATAACTTGAGATTGGCATCTATAAGAGAGCTTTAAATATTCTACTATTTCAATCTAATTTATCAAGATTCCTAGTTAACTTCAATCGAATTCAGATATAATTTCAATAATAATTTCTGAATCTTCCATACTTGATAAAAAATTGGTTCATACGAATTAACTTTTTTCCGTACAGAACAGAAAGATTCCTGTAGGAGGTTTTTCTTCAAGTTATGGATGCAATATAGTTTTCTTACTTCCGCGAAAGAAAATTCGCAAGTTCGACACGTAAGTTCACCGTTCTCGACGGGCAACTTGTGCTTTCCGCGTGTATCGCTGCTCGACGATGCGCGAAACGTCGTTCTCGCGGTAAGATCCCGCTAGTCGTCGATCGCTCCGGACACGACGGTGAATGAAATTGTCGGAGACGATGCAATGTCGGGTGTCTTTATATGGCGAGATAAGTGACCCGCGTTAATGCTCGCAGGCCATTAAAACACATGCAGCCGCGTGTACCGTAATCTCCGCGGCGTTTAACGCCGAGCGAAAAGCCGGCCGGGCGGATTTTCCGCAGCGTAATTGTTATATCTGCCGTGGAAAGGTACCGATAATTGTTCTATCGCCGCTTTTACGACCCACTGGCGACGTTCGTGCGCAGACACGTGCGTTCTAAAGTCGCTGAACGCGGTACAATGTCCCCAACACGTAACCCAACACGTACACCCACATAAAATCGCTCGCATTATCGTCCATCTAAGCAATTAGAGTTGAGCCCTACGTGGCAATAACGAGAAGCCCGGCTGAGAAAAATACTTGGATTATCAGAATAAAAACATATTTGCTGTTTGATAACCGTTAGAGAAACAGATCCAGTTAAATCATTTCTCATCGTTTGTCATTTTAACAAACACGTTGCCTGAGATATAAATCACATTTGTTCTCGTCTATTTAGATTGAGTTAATTATGTCTGCATTGCAGAAATGTTGCTTGAACAGTGAAATAATTAATCATTTGTTCCCACTACGAGAGGGTCATATTTGCTGTCCGATATCCAATAAGCCATTTGTTGCAAATACTGAGTGTATTTTGTTAAATCAGTAAAATATCTTCTCTCCGTGCAGATCGTAAATCGAGAATCATGTGTCTCGATTGATGATGCGTTCGGCCGAGTGCCATAACTCGGGTCACTCGGGAAAGGAGTGATAAGCTCGCCCGTTACCGACTTTTAATTGGCGATCACCGCCTTCTTCATTCGCCGAAAGGAAGAGGCAAATCCAAGCGGAGCGATACGAAGTGGGCGTCGAATTGCGGAAATCCAGCGAGTGATTAACGTAATGGCGCGCAGTTCGAAAAGCATTTCACGGTGAAATGCAGCTAATTGATTCCCTGGAGTATTCGGGCGAGCGCGCGAAAAGGAGATCTGGAGCGTAATGCGATCTAATTAGATCCCGGGCTATGACGCCGGCCGACTAATAAACTAGTCAAGCGATTCTCATTGCGACAGCGATCCTTCTCTCGACACAGACGGTTCCTCGCAAGCTCCTTCGTCCCTTTTTAGGCGATAACCAATATAACCGACTCCGTCGCGTAATGGTGGCCGTTGTTTAAGAGCAAAACGCGCTCATTACGGGCGTTATTAAAACCTGGCTCGCAGCATCCAGTCCGCGGCCGATCCAACCTCGTCCAATCGATATGCAAATAAGTATCACCTCGACGGGAAAGCATAACGACGCCCCCTCGCTTTTTAATTCCGCCTATACGAGTCGGACGACGCGATTCTGTTATACGTATGTCTCTATCTCGTCGCGCGAGTCTCGCGATATCGCGAAAGAGGCACGAGGAAATTAAAAACGGCCGGAGCGCGGAGAAGGCGCGGCTATAAATTTTGTCCCTTCGCGATGTCGGCCGCTACGATAATTCATTAATCGATAAAAAACACACGCGGCGAGCAAAACTCGCGCGCGAAATCCGATTTCGCCAGTCACTCGGCGACCTTGCCGGCGAAACGTCGCTGTTGTGTATCGATACGCCGTTAACCGATCGTTGTATGGTGAGACGAGGCGAGGCGAAGTCGAGTGAAAAGGGAGGGAGAGAGAGAGGGAGAGAGGAAGAGAGGCGAGGCGTCCCGTAGGCGAAGTTAATCTGCGGAACCGACGACGGCCGTCGATGAATCGGCCCGTTCACCGCCAAGTGTCCAATTAGTCGCCGATCGTGTTGCGGGTCGTCCGCGTTGCTGTTAACCGATTGTCCCTTAACGCACGCTGTCTCGCGCCGATTTCTTACGCGGACCAAATGAGCGCACAACGCCCGGATGCGAGCGGATAAATTCGCCGAGTCCCGATGAATCATTGGACAGATGGAGTCGCGTGTATTTCTCTCTCTTCCTCTCTCTATCTGTCTCTCTCGTGGTAAGATTCATTGAACGGCAACGACGTGATATATTCATTCGAAGGAGTCCACAGTAATTCGCGATTTTGATAATAATTATCTTAACGATAGGAATACGTTCTCTCTCGTTGCATCTTTCTAGCATACGTCTTATTACGTTCTCGCCTTTTCAACGCGCAAGCCGCATACATAATGTGACAACGATATCGTTACTGTTGAAGTGAATATATTGGGGTTCCCATAAGTAATCAAGTATTTAAAAGACGTAATGAAGCATTTAAAGTCGAGATAATCAGATATTTAAAAAATTTTTATTCTTATTTATTTCGACTTCAGCTCTGTGTAATGTGTAAGCGGTATTTTCTCAGTATGTCATTTATGTAGGTAAGACCAACTTATATCGTTAATTAAAATATCGTTAATTAAAAAATAACTTCTACAGATCTTTGAATGTATATATCATTTTGATACGGTTGTTTCATTGAGCATCCTTAAGCATTAGGTTATGTAACAACCAATCTAGTTAGATAAAAGATGAAATGATTATATTCTTATGTTATTATAATTTTACGAAACAATGTACATGCCGCCATTTTGATGCATGCCGTTTTAATCTTCCGTGATTTTTCGCCATTGTTTCACAAAATTACAACGACATAAAGTTATAATCGTTTCATTATACCCGAAAAAAATATATATACATATATATCTGTACAAATTTCGCTATTAAAAAACTTTATTAAAATATATCAACAAAAACGGTCTCCACCGTAATTGCACTGAAAGAAAAATATAGTTGCTTTCGGCGTCAACTATATTCTTTTGTGATTTTAACCATAAAAATAGTTAGGAAAACCATTATTTTAGTAAGTGTTATTAGAAAGATAATTCTTCTAATTATTTTTCTGGTTAAAATCACAAAAAAATATAGTTGACGCCAAAAGCAACTATATTTTTTTCTCAGTGTGCACACGAAGACCATTGCTTTTCCTTTCGCTTTCCCGTCGTTCTTTGAATAATTCACGGTGCCGCAGCGCAAGTTCAATGCTTTCCAATGCGCGGTCGCGTCTGTGTACTTTTTGCCGGTCGCCGTCGGCGGTGTTTTGTGTATAAACACCAACTTGCTCTAATTAAAGCAAATCGCCGGGACGATGTCGCGGGCGCGCGCACACGAGAGAGTCGAGCGCTACCTGTGCAGGTCGCAATTGCAACTGCAATTGCAGTTGCGTCGGCGGCGGTGGAGGCGGTTCTCGCGAGATCTCTCGCCTTCGTCGCTCTCACCTACCAACCTACATGACAGACACGCTTCGTTGGCACGCATTAATAAACGGCACATGTTCGCCCCGCGCGTCGTTCCTCGTCACTCCACCTCCGCACCCTATCTTTCTCTTTCTCTCATTCTGTCTCTCTCTTTCTCTCTCTCGCTTTCTCTTTCTCCTTCTCCCTCTCCGCCTGTCTCGTATAACACGCTCGCGGCGTACGCAAGTTGTAGACACCCATACCTGGACAGGATAGATGCAGCCCCTTACTAATTGCATCAGCATACCAGTTCGCCATGTCGAACTGCACCTGCGACCATTACGTTACGGCGCGTCTCGCGATCCGCTTCGCTGGCTCTCACATTATGTCTCAGCGGCTCTGTCGATACCGACCGATCGGATTTATTTTCGATGTCGTCGAAAGCAACGAGCTTTGCGCAAGCGAACTCCTTTTGTGACACGCGATTGCGAACTCGGCATGATCATCGTTGGATCGCACGACTAGCTCGATTAGAATCCTTTTTCCCGTCTCTCTCCTTCGCGTATGCGTCGCATCCCGAGTTCCGAATTCGACAGCTTTTGCAGCGGATTTTCTTTCGTCGCGGATAGAGCTACAATCGATACGAGGATCAAATCGCAAGCTCCTATTCTCCGTCTCGCTCGTCGTCCTTCCTCGTCGCCGCGGCCGGTTGCAATTACCGATAGGATCGCGTCGCGCTGTGCGGCGCACGTTCGTCCCGTTGTCGCAACGACAAGCGGCTGAGTGTATCGTTCCAGAAATCACGGCACGCCGATGTGCTCCGTGAGCCTCCTTTTTCCGGAGTAGGTAAGATGATTCGTTAATGGCGGACGACGGAGACGACGGAGGCGAAAGGACGATGCGCGACATGAATCGAAAATGTTCGACCACCAACGCGTAATTGAATACGGTTGAAAGAGACCGGATCTCTCACACGTGATGCGCTCCTCGTCGAATAATCAGACAAATTTAGACGCTTCCGTAGAGCCATCTCGCATCTCTAATAAATAAATGAACTCGATAGATTATGTTTACGTGAAATTTTTAGAAGAATTATGTACAATTTGGAGAGATTTCTCGAAGAATTTGAGGAAAATCTTCAGATTGCACAGAGTTTTATATGGGCGAGATCGACATTTCTTACAAAAAAAAAAACAATATCAGTGTTTATACAAGGAAAAAAATACTCGAAAATTTATTTCTACGAAATATAAAATTTATTTTTGTGAATAAACGCTATATTCCGCTAATAAATTTTCAAGTGTTTTTTTTCAGTGTACAATTTAAAAAAAGCACCTGCTTGAAAGATACACAGATATAAAAAAGAACGAACGTTACTGAAATTAATTTTAATAAGAAATTAAAGTAAAATTGATTTTGATAAAGTTAACTGAATTTTAAGCTGTCCCAATAAATGAGCTTTTCCGAGTCGAAATTTTGGTTTTATATTAATTTCGCGAATTTCATCGAACTTGTAATATTATGCCGCTCTTTCTCAAATCAATTCACAAAGAGACTTCAAACCCGGAAACCAAATTCAGCATTCTACATTGGTGCTTCAAGTTCAGTTCGATGAAATCTGCAAGATTAACGTAGAAACAAAATTTCGTCTCGCGTGATGCCTTTTTCTTGGAAGATTACAGTAATGTGTAGATGTGAAATGTATGTGATATAGACGTGAAATGTATATCAGCAGTGTCCATGTCTATGATAAATGACGGGTTCGGCCTTGTCATACGGTACGCCTCGTACAGCACTTATTTCGCGAGTGTTTCACTCGTCGGGGCATCGAGAGTAACGGTAAGAGCACAATCCTCTTTCAGGAGTATCTGACGAACGCATCGCGACTGTAACGTGCGGCCGGTGCATCGCGCACGTGATGTATTACATGTAATTACACCGTTGTTAGGCATTGATACACATACCGAGGGTGTAGTAAAATATGTCGGATAATAATAGAAATTGCGAGATATCGCGTTATGAGTGAGTCACGAGGACTGTTTAAGCTCACGAGATGGCTGGCCGCAATTACCGATAGGATCACAGCCTAGGATGCCGCGGCTGCGCGCACGTTCGCCGATGCGCGGCGAAGAGTGTTCGGTGTGTATCGGACGTGGAATCGCGAGACCAGCCGAACGATACGCAACGTACGTGTTCGCCGCCCTAGAAGTGCTACGCTTTTGCCGATAGATTCTTCACAGATTCTAGACTGAAGTCAATTCGCCTCGAAAGGAAGGAATGGACGTTAACCCTGATCGGAAAACAAATTTTCATATTAGACACACTCCAATTCGTGATGCATCAATATATTGCAATATATTTGTGCAAATATATTTTTGCACAAATTGTGCACGAAATCAGATCGAAAAGAAATTGCCCTAGAAGTAATACCTAATGTTGAGAGAGAATTATTTGAGAAAAATTTGGTTATTATTATCTTTCCTTTTTGGCGCGCAAGAATTAGGTCCGATTTGATGCATATTTCCTAGAATGATTTTCGCGCGTGTAAGTATGAAAATGTGCCGCGAGGGGTATTGCGAAATTATTTAAACTTTATCTCTCCTTTTCCCTGCTTCTTTCTCGCTTCAGCGAACGCCACTCATACACACACACATACACACACACGCACGCACACAGCAGAGAGTTATGCATCTCAGGTGCATAGGTTCTCGGTAAACCGGAATGCAGATAACTATAGGAACCCACTCCTTCACTCTCGTCTCACTGTTCCTTCCTTGCCCCTCTGTCATCCCGCATTCGCCTTCGCCTGCTATTTTTCATTAGCGCTCGCTGCAGCGGAAAAGCGGCGAGGCGACGTGCAGTCCGCTTTCTAAAACGTCAACGTCGCCGACAGCCGTGTTCAGTCGGAGACAGAGACGAAACAGCGAAAGAGAACGGAGCAACACGTGTATCTCGGCGCATTTATTGTTTCGATATTCACGCGGGCTCGCGACGCGCACATATCAACCCGCGAGACAGCCGAGAAAAGAGAAAGGAAGGCAGAAAGGAAGCGTGTGTACAAAGGAAAGAAGGAAAAAAAGAAGAAACTCTCCACGAGTATTAAATCTCTGCGAAAACACGATCACGATCGATCGATACACGATCGCTAATGAACAGGCTACGATAAGAGACCTCGGACAGGAGACTAATACGAGTAACATACAAATCAAAGGCCAAGCCTGTGAAACAAATCATTCGAGTGTAACGCAGGTTCTATTTTCTCAAATGCCGTACTCACGGAAAACCTGATTCGCGCCTTGGACAGAATTCCGCGGGCTCATAGCCGAGTCGAAATTTTAGTCCTACTTTGGGCCTGAACTTTCTAACACCTGCATTTCTGAAGGATCAGTGTAATATACATGGAAACTGAAATCCTATTTAGCGCCCTCGAATGGCAGAAAACGCACAAATTGCCACTTGTAGATGCTAAAAGAGGACCCTTTGACAAAGCTAACAGATTAAATAGAATCTAAAAGGTTGATATAAGCATCTAAATAGACGTTAAGTGGAATATTGAGGTCGAAAATAGGATCAAAGTCTCAACTCGGGGTAGCTTCGCCTCGCGATCATTTCAGATTAGGAAATTATTTCGCGCATTGATAAGTATCATTAATATTAATTCCAATGATGGATTCATTAGCACTCAATGATACCGAGTGCCATTGTTAACGACGTCGTTCGGAATGCAAAGATCCCAGAAAGTGCAGAGAGTAAAGAGAGGAGGGAAGGCGCGAAGAGAGATCCTCGCGGCAACAATGAGCGAGGTCGTGCGACTCGCGCAGCTCCGCTCATGCTCTCCTTTATTGCCGGGGTTGTAGGACTACCTATGCGGACAGGTGCTCGATCGACGAGGGTTTCAAACCGGCCGGTACGCGCGCCGGGCCTCTCGCGTAGGTAAAAGCGCGATAGACGGACGGACGGACGGACGGACGAACGGACGGACGGACGGACGGACGGACGGACGGATGCCTGCCTACGCTCTCTCGCGCGCCATACATCACGCGATCGCGCAATGCAATGGGTTCTCTCTCCGCTGCGAGAACGCGGCCAATTTTTCTCACGTGCCCGCGAGAGGCCACGCACACAGGCCGGGATCCATTCGAGCGCGGGGGACAGACGGGAGGAAAACGCCGACTTGATTGCAATTATCAACGGCGCGATAGAACCTTCAATGACGAACGGCCGCGGCGCGATGCTCTCTTCTCTCCCTCTTTTCCTCCCTTTCTTTCTCCCCTCTTCCCTCTCCTGTGCCGCACAATGCGCACTGCATCGCATTGTCGTAATTAATGACCGAGATGCGCGCACGGTCCGCCTACTCGCCGATGGCCAGCCGCTCGATTATGGCTCTGCATTATTGTCGCCGTATTAACCGTCGCACTGCCGAGGGAGAGAAAGAGAGAGAGAGAGAGTGGGAGAGGAAGAGAGAGCGGTATCGAGTAGCTGTCGTTCTCTTGCTGTCGCCACGTGTGTCCCGCCTGCGGAAGGTGCACCGTGCATACACTCGTGCATAGGCGAGTGCATAGGCGAACGAGAGCTCGAGCTCTTTTCGCGTCGCGGAGACTTCAACGCGTGCAGCCGGAGACTTCGATGCCGGGATAAGATAGATCTCGCGCGCGTGTATAGATTACGGCGCGCGGTGCAACACTTCATCGCCGCATTCAGACGACGCTCCAGTTTCACCGCTATAAACGACTCGCCGGTGTGTGGGAGTGAGGGGGATGGTGTTGGGGGCGAAGGGAGAGATCGGTCGGCTCTCTCTTGCGCCGGTAGACTCGCCGTATCCTAATTATCCCACTCGGTGCACCATTAATATTTCATCAAACCACTTTTTGCTTGTTAACGTTTCTGGACGTGACGCGTCATCGCACGACTCCCTCTCTCTCTTTCTCTCTCTCTCTCACACACACATACACACACATAGCGCACGAACAAATCTAACTCGCGAAGAGATAGATCGAGGTAAGGCAGATAGGTAGGTAGATAGGTAGGTAGGTAGGTAGGTAGGTAGGTAGGTAGGTAGGTAGGGCACGCAGTCGATTTACGGACGATGCTCGTGCGCATCCTTACACGCGTGTGACGCGTGTAAGCGCGCGGCGAACAGCCGCGATGCGCTACTCTTTACAGGATTGTATCCTTACGATTCGGAGGGCGGAAGAAGGGGAGAAGAAGGAGAAGGGAGAAGGGGAACTTGGTTGTGTTCTCGATAGTGATGATGATGAAGGTGGCGGTGAATATGGAGGAAGAAGAGAAGTGAGAAGCGAAAGAAGAAGAAGAGGAAGAGAAGAAGGACGAAGAGAGGCGAACGGCGAACGGCGGTGGAAGCAGCGAAAGAACAAGAGCAAGAAGAAGAACGCTTCGATCCATGAAGCAGCCGTGTGCGCGCCGTGTGTCGATGCGTTCGCCTGGCTCTCCCTCTCTCTCTCTCTCTCTCTGTCTGTGTTTGTCCCTCTCTCTCTGCCTCTCTCTCTCTCTCTCTCTCTCTCTCTCTCTCTCTCTCTCTCTTTCGCGTGTGCATACGTGCAACGGCCGCGCTGTTGCAGCCGCATGCTCGGGTATATAACGCGCCGTGATTTATATTCGCGCCTCACTTCGCTCTGTGAGGGCCGCATACGTTCGGATACGTCACTCGTGTGTACGCGCACGGTCCGACTGTGTGTCTTCGACAGCTTTTCTCTCTCTCTCTCTCTCTCTCTCTCTCTCTGTCTCCTTCTTCCTCTCCCTCTCTCCCCGCTTCTCTTTTCTCTCCGCTCACCTCGGACTCGTTCGTTCGTCCGGTGGTTTCACTGTGACGGCCTGCACCCGGCCTTATCGGCACTTCCGTCATCCCCGCGACTTCACGAAGGCCCAATTAGACGGCTCTAATTGGACGGCGAACGACTGCGTCGTAATAAGAACCAACACCTCCCTCCTCTCGCACTTCCGCGCGGCGGACGAACTCTTCGTCGTTCGACGTGCGAAGATACGTCGCGTGACACCTCTTGGTGAAATTCGACGGATGCGAATCGAGACCTATCGGGACAAAAAACGATCCTGTCGTCTACCCGGACGCTTGAGGGTGCCCGCGATGAGAGTTCTTTTTTCGAAATCAGCCAGCAATGTTGGCTGACTTTGTCCACCGCCATGTTACCGGTCCACAGACAGGCGCGTGGGAGGCGAAATTTTATAGCGCGATTCGATATGATATGGAATTAGCCGCTAAACGCGCATACGAGCGCTCATGTTCGAGCCGCCCTTGCACTTCCCTCGCGCGATCGGGCAGTGATATATGATAGTCTTTGTGGTAACTAACGTGACTTTACACCGTGACTCAACGCGGCATAAATCAAATTCAAGTTACGCGTCTCTCTCCCTCCCTCCTTTTTTTCGCGGCAACACACACTCGCGGCCTCTCACGAAATAGATCCGAGACGAATTGATATTTCGTTCGCCGCGGAGCCGACGAGCCGTGAAAATCTACAGTCGAATATGCTCGCCAGGGTGCGCATGTTGCGTAAAGGTCGAGTGTGATGTAACCCGCGCCGAGGAAATTACACGAGTTTCGCGAGAGTTGGGGAAGGCGTTAGACGCTTTCGGCAAAAGGAGGCCCTCCTGCCCCGGCTATATGCGTGCTTGTCCGTTTGGGCGGAGTTTTACACACGAGTTACGTAAAATTTTTATCGCCTTTCGGCGCGAGTTTGAATCGTACGTCGTTGTAAACCACGCCTCTTCATCAGCGACGCCACAGCACCAACGGCAACCTGACTTTTTCACTCGTCATAGACTTTTGTGAAATACGAACGACGCATTAGTTAGTCAAGCATCCGAGGACCGAGGACACGCGGAGGGACACGACAATCTTTCGTCATCGTGTCGGATGATTAACTGATACTTTTAACACCGCCGAACCGCGCATGATTTTACATATCTATTAAGTATCGATCATCCGGACTTGTCGGCGTCCCGCGGCCGGTGACAGGTGGCGATTCCCAGTCGCCGAGTCGTGGCCGAGGCGAGACGGAGATAAGAAAAAAGCAAATGGCGAGCGCTATCGAGGGACGGTTCAAAAGTCGTATCGATAAAAGTACCGTTTCCTTGAATGGCGAGGCGAGAACGGCTGCCGATGTGGAAGATCGACTCCTCTCCGTCTCTCTCCCCCCTCGTGCACACGCGCGTATGCGTGCAGACGATTGTGGAACGAGTTTGCGATGTTCCTTCACGCCCGTCCTCTGTCCTACTCTGCATCGTTCCTCCAGCGCTCTCCTTCTCTCTTTCGCGCTCTGCCTTCCGCGTCGCCCGCCCTTGCACGTCGGGCTTCGCATTTCGCCGATCTGCCAGAAAGCTGCTCCGAAACGGATCGCGTGTCCGAGAATGTCGTTGCATGTTTAGCGAGTCGCCCGCAATTACCGAGCGACGACGGCGGCGGCGGCGGCGGCGGCGGCGGTGGCGATGGCGGCGGATACGCGCGCCCACGTTCCTAGATGACCCGCGCACACGTGTACACGAACACACGGTCACGCACATCTCGGACACTGGCGGGCGCACGACCGTATACACGGCGCTCCGTGTGTCAGCCACCCACTTCCAGTTCTACTTCCAACCGCTAGACAGTCGGCTCCGCCGTGGCGCGTCTACACGGAGGACCGCTCTGCTACCCTCCGTCCCTGCTTTAGCGTCCGTCATCCATGAATTTCGAAAGTAACTCGACGTTGGACCCAGCACGCAGCCTGAGGGCACGATCGCGCGCCGCGTCCTCGGGCGTTAGACAACGCAATGCTCCGAATATTTCGCAAATCACCGGCCGGTCTTTGAACGGTAGAGACACACGCGATATAGGCGTCCGTCTATAATGAGACGGGGCGCAGTCGGGAGGGCGGGTGGATCGAAACAAGAGAAGAGAAGGGGAGGGGGAGAGAGAGAGAGGAAGACCGAGGTAGAATGGCAGATTCTCCAGGTAAAGGAACGCGAGCCCGCCTCGGAGGGGAGGAGTCGCGCCGCCGCGAAGGTTCTCGAAATGACACGGACCCGGTCGAAATTATACCGTCTGTCTACCTAAACGAAGGATATGCCTCGAATACGAATTGGCCGCTGCTCAAAGACAAAGGGATCTCCTCTCGCTCGGTCCGGGATTATTTCGACGAACGTCATTTTATTCGATCGCTGCTGGCACCCCCTCGATCCATCGCATCCTCCCTGCGTTTTTGCTTCCGCGGCTTCTTATTTCACGAGCGCGTAGCTCGATATAGATCCCACCGGCCGCACAATTCGCGGCTCAACACGCCGTCGAAATCGATAGGCCCGGAGGAGGTCGCGACCAGAGCCCGACCAAACTCGGCAAAACTCGCGTCTCGGTGGCACAAATTTCACCGAGTCCGACGCCCGACCCCGAAGTTTCTGCGTCCGAAGAAGTCACGCTCCTCGCAATTCGTGGAAGAGGCCGCGAGAGAGATCGAAATATTCATCCCCGCGGTAGAGGAACGTTCGGCGGTGCGCAATTACGCTCGGCGCGGGCTCCTTTCTTACCGGTGGCCCATGCGGTAGCCGACTATCTCTCCTCCCTTCCTCCTTTGTTCCTTCCTGCGATCTCAGTCCATTCCCTTTCCTCTGATCGGTACCACCGAGATTACGCAGATTTGAGTGACATGCTATGTTTCCTCCGAATTTAGGCGTTAGAGTTTTTCACAGACGAAAGCTAATTATTATGAGACATAAGTATGTCTGTTTCTCTTCCCTCTTGGTAACCCTCTACATCTTGCTCTGTTCTCGTTTCCCCTCATTCGTTCCTTAGATACACAGGCCGCCCTTCCTCCGTGACCATCTTCGCCCTCTCCCTTCTTCGGGACTCTTCCTCCTCTTTCCCGCGCATCTGCGGGCAATTCGGAGCGGCGGAGCCCCCGACGGATCGCGAGAGAACACGGCATACCGACGCTCCTACAGTGCCCAGTCATTTTGAAAAATACCCTGGCAAAATGATTCGGCCGTTATTACGACCCAGTCTCTCTCTCTCTCTCTCTCTTTCTCTCTCTCCCTTCTTTGCCTCGACCCCCGGTTTGCCCCCACCCAAACTTTGGTCTCCCTCTACTTCCTCGTCTCTCTTTCACGGGAGCCGACTGCTCATCGTCTCCAGTTCCTGTCCCCGTCTCCGCCGCCCGCCACCCCTCGCTCGCCATCATCGCCGCGTCTTCGTGGCGATTCTTTTTCCTTCCCCGAAACGCGATGCGCACTGGACGTAATCGTTTTATCGTGCCTCCGCGCCGTTTCGGCGGGGAAAACTCGCCGCGACCGTTCCCGTGAACGTTACGGCCGAGTTAGGCACGATAGCTTGTGATTAACTTAAGTAGCGTAGCCTCGCTCCAAAATTCCTCGGTACTACCGGTGGCCCTTTTGACTCTTACGTTGAATTACGCGCAAGTTGTGTGCAAGTTGCTCGTTTACTTCCTTCGTTAATCGATGCTTTCGCGGGCCTGATCTTCGGGGAATTCGGAGGCGTCAAAACAACTTTGGAATGGGTTAACTTCGAACCGAGTCGAGCGCTCATTTATTAGACGATAGACTAAAAACAGCACGATTATTATTTACCGATGAAATGATAGAGAAAGGCACGTATTAAATTCGCAATAAACCCCCCAGTCGAAATTTTGGTCCTACTTTTAGCCTTATTATTCTGTTGAATACCTATTTTGATATTCTGAAATCAACCCTCTTTTTTGATTCTGTTTGACTTACCCGAGATGTTGATTCTACTCTTTCAGCCTCACTATTCCATTCAATATCTATTCTGAAGTCTATAATATAACCTATTTTGACGCTAGAAAAAGTGAAGAGAAATTTCGGACATTATCAGAGGCTAAGTAGGAGTAAATTGTATCATTAAAATTAAGCCTACTTTGCTAACTTAGCTCCTACTGCGCTGTAGAATTCAAGGTTTAACATAAGACCAAAATTTCGACTCGGGCACTAATTGTATCATTTTCGTGGAATTCTCATCGAAATTTATCGATAAGCAAGCATTCCAAAATTTCTCATACTTCATAAATTTCGGGGAATAAAATTTCACTCAAAAAGTAGAATGACAGTCGAGTCACTCGAAATCGAGTGATTTTTCATTTCACGAATATTTTTACTCAAAACTGAAAAGAGTGAATCCAAACTTAAATATCATACAAATAATTTCAGTTTAATCGATTGAAGTTTTTGCTCCTACAGGATCTCTAAATTTTACATATTGAAGTCCTCAATTTCAGTGAAACATTCACTGTCATAATTTCGAGTAGCATTTTATTATTTTTAAACTATCGTTTTGCGGCGATTTTCACTCATTTTGCGAGATATTACAAATCTCGAATACCTCAATATTTTACTTCTAACACTCGGGACGAGCGCAGAACCGGTTTATTTATCTCGCAAACCTCGCCTACCGGTACAAAATATTATCTTCGTTACTTTGTACGGTGTGATATGCGACGCGCGGTACATATATTCATCTTCTTCAGGAAGTACTATCGGCTATACGAATAACATCGTCGGCGAGCAACTCCGTCTCCCTGATATACCAGTCGGCACGGCCGACGCCTTACGATCGTAATGAGCACACCGGATCTTTGTCTCCGTGTCGTAACGTACGGTGGACGGATAAGAGAAAGAGAGGGAGGGAGTGAGAAGAAGAGAGGGTGCCCTCCCTTCACGTAAATGCGAACCGTAACGTCGTGTAAGCTCCCAATTAAAGTTTCGGGAAGAGGACCCGTGTCTTCTTGCACCGCTCTCGCTATCTGTCCGAGCTCCCCCCCGTCTTACTTCGTGCGCGGACCATGCGTTTTCGCGTGTCTTCGTCATCGCGTCTCCACCGAGCCGACTTCGCCGCTCCGCCGGAATCTGCCTGGTCCATCTCGACCGCGCGCACAGGAACCAGGGGGATTCCGGGTAGGGGGCCAAGTGGGCTCGGCGGAGACGAAGGAGGAGGGCGAGAAGGGGGAAGAGGAGGAGGCAGAAGAGGAGGCGGGTGGAGGAGACGTTCATCCCGGTGGAGTTGGCAGGGACAACCACCGGACAGATACAGATATGCTAATACTCGAGTCGTTTACACGTGATATATAGCCAGGCTGACGGACACACCGCGAGGGGCTGACCGCCGTCTCCTTCGCGGATATTCCGAGCTCCTTCGCCCCCTCCTCGCTCTCCCCCTCGCTCACCCCCTTCGCGAGGTCCTGCCTCCTTCCGATAAAACTTCGGGTCCTCGTCGTGGCAGCACCCCGCCGAAATCGCGGCGGTAGCCAAGCTTCTGTCTCCGATACGACGTGATTTCGCAATACCCGCCGGAATGCGATCTCGTGAGCGTTTCGCGGTACAACTACGGCACCAGAGAGCTACGGCAGGTATCTTTGAAGAGATCTGCTTGATTTTACAAGTCTACCCCCGATAGAGTGATTCTGAAATTCCAACTGAAACGAACATTCAGCACTCTCTCTAACAAAATTGTTGCTCGAACTTGACTCTGCTTGGAATTGTCATTGTTTAAAAATGACTCCTTTGTTTTCTTTCTCCTCATATTGTGTTACTCGTTT
The DNA here is from genome assembly GCF_010583005.1 of Odontomachus brunneus. Lineage (NCBI taxonomy): Eukaryota > Metazoa > Arthropoda > Insecta > Hymenoptera > Formicidae > Odontomachus > Odontomachus brunneus. Next base: position 1,436,294 of record NW_022639468.1, on the reverse strand, counting down.
ATAAACAAATAAATAGTAATCTAGTATAGTCTATCTTTCATACAGCATTCTTTGTATTCCTACTGTGTATTCGCATAGTTTCGCTCGCGTTCGCAACGGTGTACAAGCTCACAGGTTCCATCGAGGTCCGAGATTCGCCGGGTACATTTCTCGAGATCCTCGTTCGCGGAGACTATAAAGCTGTCCTCGAATAGATCCGGTACTATTTCACGTGCCGCGACGAGGTGGCTGGGCGCAAGTTACAAAATACAAACCCGTTCGTGCCGTCGTCACTCGTTCATCCCTGCTCCGTAGAAACAGGTGAGTCTTCGGCCACGAGGACGACGAGGATGACGACAACGAAAAGGAACGAACTAGCAGCTGCCGCTACTGCTGCCAGCTCATCAGAACAAAACATCGATCAGCGTGCTCGAGAGCACGTCGATAGCGGGCAAAAAGCATGAGCGAATCAGAGTAGCGAGACGTAGTAGACGCGCGAGGGGGCAGCGGATGTGCAGAGTCGTTGCCGAGAAACAATGACGGTGAAAACCAAAGAGAGCGAACGATTACCGCTTGGAAATGACGGAAGGCAAGAAAAAGGACGATGCCAGATCATTCGTCGGGTTTACGGGCGCGGTATGATTTTTTGGGATTCGCGAAGGACACGAACATCGATGGCTCTGCGGAGTGAGAGATGAGGAAAAAGCGAGAGAGCGATGAGGCGCGCGAGAGAGAGGGAAAGAGAGAGAACGGGGCATAATCACTACAATTACCTTACCGCCATAGGATCGCTTCCGAGAAGAAGAAAAAGGCGAAGAGGAGGACGGAGAGAAGAAGACGAAGAAGAAGAAGACGAAGAAGCAGGCGAAGAGGAGAAGGAGGAGGATGGTAGAGATGGTTTGGTGGTCGCGAACGAGGGAGAGGCATCGACCTGGAGGGAGGGAAACCGAGATGTGCCCACCGTGGGCAAGTCGTATTATACCTGTGGCCAGGCGCAATGATATCCAACCTTTTGTTTCGTCGACTACGAAGGAGTTTTACGCGCTTCGAACGATATTGACCGCCCCGAGATAGAGCGAGGAAGCGAAACGGCGCTGGACGAGGAGCGAGAGAGAGAGAGAGAGAGAGAGAGAGAGAGAGAGAGAGAAAGAGAGAGAGAGAGAGAGAGACAGAAAGGGTAAAAGATGACGTTCTCCGTCGCTCTCGCGGGGCTGCTTCATCACTTTCTACCGCATTTTCATCTTCTTGTACCACTTCTCCTTCTCCTCACTTCTGCCGGGCTGGACGATACGCCAGATCGCGCGGAATAATGGCACGCCTCCGGGCGATCCTTTCCGAATGCTACACTCGCGCTCGCGCTCGCGGCGCACCTCGCGCTGCTTCGCAGTTGGAAACCCGTTAGCATCCCGACAACTTTTTCGTCAGTGAGCGTACGAAAAAACCTATTTGGGTCATCTCTAATAATATCATTCCCGGTGAGACAACCTATTGCTCTCACACCGACGTCACGTAACAGGAAGCACGCAAGCCCGGAATTAATATCACTCGTAACATCGCGTGACTCGTCATTAAACTTCATCCGTTCTCTCGTAACACCCGTTTCCGCCGCGACGCAGTGACCAAAATACAGTAAACTCGCGATCGTAATTAGGGGCCCGCTGTCAATACTTCGGTACTAAGACCCATTTACGTCGCTCTAAAATAGGGTGACCAGCCATCCCGAACGTAAGAATCTTACGCGAGACACCATTTGTCCCAATGTTTTTATCACACACGTATAAAATAAATGATATAAAATTTTATTACTTGTATAATAAGAAAAAAGTATATATTACGTTGATTGTTTATTGCTCTTATATGTTCCGTTGATAATTAATTGTTTTTTTATTTTGTTTTAAGAATTTTATCAATCTAGTTTTGGACTGATAACTTAATAATGATTTATTCCTACTTATTTAAAAAATGAATATATCAGAATATATATATATATATATATATATATAATATCCAAGAAGCAGCATGTACATACGTTATTATTATAAAGTATTTTGTAATCTAATGTACCAATGTATGAAAACATTCCAATTTCTTCAGTTATACTATTGGTATACCATGGAAATGTTGTGAGACTCGCGCTTTTTCTCAATCAATAATATCGATATATTTTATGGTATTAAACATCCCATTTTTATATTCATTATTGTTTTCAATAGAATAAAAAATAAAAAAATAAAATATTTTCAAAATACTTTAAGTATTTTATTGTATAATGAAATTACTTAGGAAATCAACATGTCCCGATTGTTTAAGATTGTGTCCCGATTTCTTCGTATCCCGAAAAATTTGCTGATTAAAAGTTGATCATCTTACTTTGAAGGGACTTTTCACAGGATCACTCTTCTCCGCAAGAAAGAGAAAAATTTTGTCAAAAGGGCCGGCGACTTTGCGAAAGCGAGCAACGTCGATACCAATCTTGCCATCTCCCCGGCATTCCCGATCGCGCGTTCGTGTTGGTGTATTACACGTACGGCCACGCGGTGTTCGCACATATTGACAACTCGTAAGTAGGTAGGTTTTACGATGATCATGCCGAGGCATCGCTCGCATAAACCCAGCACCGCGATAAGCCGGGTGTTGTCGGTCGCTCGCTCGTATGCTCGTCATCGTCGTCGCGGCGCAACACACTGCGGCAGGTCGAGAAACTTCTCCGGTCGATTGCCAGGGTCGATCGGTCGAATGAACGAGTAATCCTGGTAAAAATCGCGCCCGTGTCCTCTGCGGGATTTAATTTGGTATCGGCTGAACCGTCGCGAACATACCAACGAACGGACGAACCAACACGACCGAGAAAGATATTCCGCGCCTGGTGCTGGTCCATCGGCACCGGAGCGAAGCGCAGAGGACGCGAGACCGACCGCGAAGAAGGAGGAAGAGAGTTGGCGCATTCGCGCGCGAACCGGCGACGGTGAGCAGGAGAAGTGCGAGAACGGGAAAGAAAGAGAAAGAGAGAGAGAGAGAGAGAGAAAGGCAGCGAGATGCCTGGACGAACAGAACAAACTCGTAAAGCCGCTTAACGATCCATAATTTTACAACGTTCTGTAATAACCGTGCTCTCACCCCTTCTCCCGCTACCCACCCCAGACTGTTCGCTCGCGTCCTATACCTGGACTTTTCTATGTACGCCCTCTTACACTGTCGGGTCTAGGGTACCTACGCGCGGGAGAGAGAGAGACTAGAGGTGGAATTCTAGGACGGTGGGTGTATTTATCCTCGCCTCTAGCTCTCAAGGACACGACCGTCCCTCCTACTCGCTCTTTTTGCTCCAGTTCCTCCTCGAGTATCCTGGGAATAGTTTTTGGAACGGAGAAGCCTCGCTCTCTCGCGATCGATTCCGGTTAGCGCGAGTTTCGCCTGCAGCGCCTTTTACCGATATATTTACGAGTGTTTCGAGGAAAGACATCGACCCCCTCGCGAAGATGCGAGAGAGAGAGAGAGAGAGAGAGAGAGAGAGAGAGAGAGAGAGAGAGAGAGAGAGAG
>NW_022639468.1:1429659-1432427 GCF_010583005.1 Odontomachus brunneus | reverse complement strand
GAGAGAGAGAGAGAGAGAGAGAGAGAGAGAGAGAGAGAGAGAGAGAGAGAGAGAGAGAAGACGTAGGGGGGAGGGGGAAGAAAAAGGGCGGCGTGAAGTTCGAGAGCGCGTTCTTCGAACTCTCATCAGAGCGCTCGTGCGAGAAACATTCGCACTTCATCCTTTTGACGGCTCCCCGACATTCTTCCGAGTTCTTCCGGGGTTTATACCATTTCGCACGTAAACGCCTCATATATCTCGACGAACGATTCCCACTAACCGTTGTCACTAATACCGATATCTTTGTGTGCGACTGGCTGTTTCGCAACTTTCTATCCCGCTATCGCTCCGCTCTCATTGTACCTCCAATCCTTCCTCGCATCAACCGATCGAAACCGTCTTAGTGCCCTGCGCTGGCAAATGAAATATGTCGGCGAGCAACAGTAGTCGGACGAAACTTTACACGGACGCGTGAAGCGTGGGAGTGTCGTTCGAGGGTTGAGATCAATGTGGGAGTATTTGGGACGCGACGAAGGCTACGCTGCAGACAGCGCGAAAAGAAATATAATACGATGTCAGCTCCGGATCGAATACATCGGGGAAATAACATGTAGGGATTCCGCGAGAAGCCCGCTATATAACCGGGAGTTGCTATAATCGCCAACTGAAGGATAAAAAGAAAAAAAGATGTGTCCGCAAAGTTGAAAGGCGCTTCATCATCAATGTCAGTTACGAATGCATAAAAATGATTGTGCACGATGACTCTTCCCGTCGCCCTGTGCGACTGCGGTAAAACAGCGACGTGGAAATAAAAAAAAAAAAAAGAGGAAGGATGAGGGAAGGTCGAGAGGTAAAGGAAGAACCGCGTCGTAACCCTGTAACGCCGATCTCATTCCTTTTTCTCTTGCGCCGCGAACTTTTCTTGTAAAGTGTCGCCGGAGTTGCTCCACCTCCCATTTCTCACCCCATTTAACACGCTGACAATCACCGCGGGAAAAAGACCGTGTGTAATTTCCATACCGCGCGTGAGTTATATCGCACCCCTGATACCCTTGACCTTAAGTATTGCGGTAAGCACTTGAGTATTTGAAAGGAGACTTTCAGCCAATACTCGGCACATTAATCGATTAAACTTTTCTTTGACTGAAATGATCAATCAATCATCAAAATTGATCGATATATCATATATCGTCATATAGTCGCGAGTAATTCAATAGACTGACGAAATTAATGATTAATCAATGTATAATCAATCACATCGAGGTTTGATTAATAATTAATTTCGTCGATTGATGAAATTATTTTGGATTTTATATATGACGATTGATCAATTTTCATGATTGATCTGCCGACTACTTTAGTCAAAGAGAATTTTATTCGGTTAGTGCCCGACATTACTTTCAATCAATCGAGTATATAAGGCTGCGTTCGCAAACGTCACCCAAGTGTACCCGTTACGTTGGAGTGAGCGAGATACAAGAGTGAGATAAAAAGAGAGGAAGAGTACTCGAGTGATGTTTCCGAACGCAGCCTAAATGGCAATATTAGCGCGAGAGTATAGACATTTTTTAAAATAATTCTTCCAGATGCAACATAGATAACGGTTAAAGTGCTCAAATCTCTGCCGATTAAAATGCCAAAAATCTGCCCCAAAATTGATCATTCCATTACGATATTAATTGGGAATTTCATTTTAGTCCCAAACATGTGTTCTAGCTAAAATCGAAACAGAAATGTTATGGGAACTCGCACTTTTTCTCAATCAGTAATATCGCGATATATATTTTTTATGGTATCAAACATCCCATTTTTATATTAATTATTGTTTTTCACAGAATAAAAAATAAAATAAAATATTTTTAAAATACTTCAAGTATTTTACTGTATGATGAAATTACTTAGGAAATCAACATCTTTTACTCAATTTTAACATAAAATGAAAACCAGAGAAAATATTGGGAGAACCTTGAGAGTTTTCCACTTGGAATTGCATGTTTGAAATATTTTTAAGCAGAATCTCCATAATTATTTCGGGAGATTGGGCTTGGAGTCCGATGAGACCCCAAAAAGTATTCTATGCGAATGATTACTATGATGAGAATTGCATTGGTATCGAAATCTCCCCATTAGTACAAAGTCAAAACCGCGAGATGTTCGGGATTAAATCTGCTGGGGAAATTGACAGATCGACCGATGTGTCGCGAAAATCATCACCTACATTAACGGACTCTTGGCAAGAGTAGAGTTACTTGACGTGGCGACGTCTTCCCGACCTACGCCAGCCGCCTCGAATGCAACAGCGATCAGGAAACGGACGGGAACGTGGGGGAAGGGGAGGATGTAGGGAGACGGTAGAGGTAGTAAAAGAGGACGAAGAAGATGCGAAAGAAGAGGCGACGGCGGACGACGATCGACGTCGCGGAGGAGGACGAGAGGATCGACGAGAAGACGTATAAGAAGGAGAGACGGGGGAATTCGTGTTCGAGGAGGAGGCAACATCGATTCCGTGCTCGGCGCGGTGAAGAAGAAGAGGAGAAGAACTAGGCAGCGGGAAGGATTACCTAGCACCGGAGCGGGAGGCTATAGCAGCGTATAAGGCGCGGAGAGTCACGAGGATTGAACCGTAAAATGAGAAACAATTAAGCTTTTATAGAGTTACAATCCAGGAGGCTGCCACAGGCTGCTGAAGTCACCTCGCCGGCTGCGCGACCGCGCTCTCTCTCTCCCTCCCTCTTTCTCTCTCTCTCTCTCTCTCTCTCTCTCTCTCTCTCTCTCTCTCTCTCTCTCTC
>NW_022639468.1:1429113-1429538 GCF_010583005.1 Odontomachus brunneus | reverse complement strand
CTCTCTCTCTCTCTCTCTCTCTCTCTCTCTCTCTCTCTCTCTCTCTCTCTCTCTCTCTCTCGTCTCCGTTGGTCCGCGTTACAACTTGTTACATCCTTCAAGGTCGGGAATGCGCGCTGCGCGACGGACCGGAGGCGGCATGGGGAGAAGGATGATAGAGAAGGACGAAGACCCGATAGCTCCACGGATTTTTCAAGGGAGTGCAGGCCCCAGAGCGCGCGTGAGCGCGTACGCGTTCACTGACTGTCGCGAGTGACGTACGCGTGTACGCACGCACCTGCACGTGTACTCGTCGTCGGAGTTGGTGTGCGCGGGCGCGATAAGATGTATTCGTGGAGTACCTGCGTGACGAACTTCTCTTCTGTGTGTGTGTGTACCTGCGCGCATTTGTTATGTGTATAAGTCTCTCTCTCTCTCTCTCTCTC
>NW_022639468.1:1417444-1427465 GCF_010583005.1 Odontomachus brunneus | reverse complement strand
TCTCTCTCTCTCTCTCTCTCTCTCTCTCTCTCTCTCTCTCTCTCTCTTTGTCCCTCTCGCGCGCTACCTCTTCGCGCTCTATCGCCCTTTCTCTCCTCCCCGCTTCCGAGTCTTCCGCTTCTGCTTGATCTCTTTTTCACCCCTGCCGCACTTCGATCTCTCATGACTTCTGATCGATTTCATGTTCTTATCGTGTTTCCCGCGTTTCTCGACTATCGCCGCGTGCGCGCACACGACGACCGCGACCTTGACGGAGGTGGATGACAAAAATCTCAACGCCAGGCGCGTTCCTTTTTGCGGGCGTCTCGCGCTCACGGCGAGCGCACTCTTCAAAAACGCCGCGCGTCTCCGCCAGTTTTTGCACTGGATCTCCACCCGAGATCCCCCTCGCGCCGATCGTCGGTTTAGGAACAGCGCCGTGCGCGTTACACGTTCATGTATGCTGTTGTTCTCTCGTGAAATTTGTAAGACGAACTGCTCATGACTACCTGCGTTCCGTACAACTTTTGGCAACTTTCAATTACAAATATTATGCGTAACATGTTATATTTTCTAATGTATCTAAATCTTTTGGTTATTTGTGGCTGAACACGTTTCTCTTCCTGTTCCTGAAGGAGATAGTTATCCCCGAGACCGTAACAAGATCTACCTACTCTCTCCTACTCTCGTCCCCTCGCGTTCGGCATGCCGTCCCGCAGCGGTTATTGATTTACACGTGTCGGTCCAGCAACAAATAATCCCTTGTAGCAATAATTGCTGACAATATATAGTGGTCTGCCTCACACTCTCTTTGCCTTTCCTTCTTGTATCGAGAACCGCGACTAGAGATATTTACAGTTTGCTAGTGCCTCTCGTCGCGAAAGCGTTGCACCGCGTAGAACACCCTCGTGTCTTCGCGGCTCGCTTTGCTCTCGTGTACTCGGGTAATACGTTCCATAAACGCGCGCGGTGCGTGTACCTGCGCAGGTATTACCGGTACGTGCGTGCATGCGTGCGTGCGTGCTCTTTCGAGATCTCTCTGGATCGTACGCACCTCGTTCAATCTCAGGCAGCGTTCGGTATTTAACGGCTAACGACCCTCGGCATTTTTCGCGCACCAACACGTACACGGATGCACGCACTCGCGCACACACGCACGCATGCACGCACGAATACGATTATCGACATTACGGAGAGAGCCTGTTCTAGATCAGGGTGGCTCGATGAAAAAGCACTACCTGGAATCCTTCTCGAAACGTAGGGTTATGCGTGACGGCGTTACGATTGCTTTGACAGTTCTACGGCGTTTCTTTCGCGCGGCGCAAAGTTAATCCCGATAAGCCAATCACGACGCATCTTTACGGTCTACCGAGCTACAAAGTAGATGACAGGGAGTTTGAGAAAGGATAATAATAATATCCACTGTCGCAGTAACGATGACCATTGGGCGATGATGATGACTATTAGGCTATCGTCGGGAGGGGCTGTCATAAATCTTCGAGTAGCCGGGAACAGAAATGCACAGCATCAGATCACCCGTGTAATCTAATGTTCTATATTCCTCGTCCACGTGCAATCGAGACACCTAGCTCATACGGGCAATAAATGATCTCCCGATAATCGAGTCGTGTCCCTAATGGCCGATATCGCGCCGATTTGAGCATCGATCGACGCTCCGCGGTCGATTTGTATCGCCGTGGTAAAGCGACTTCCACATAAGACAGTCCGGTACTTCCTATACGCGATAACCCTAGAGAGCTTGCATTACATATCCCACCTCGTATTGAAGTCCGAAGTCTACATTTACCTCCTCGTATTTACACGGAATAGCATGAATACCCGGCAAAGAGACACGCCTACGTTAGTACACTAGACACACACACACACACACACACACACACACACGCACGTACACGCAACAACGGCGCGCATTCGCGCGTAACACAAAGTCTCGTTTGTATCGAAATCGTTTGCTCGCTTCTTGCACGTTCAGCTTCATCTATCGCCCATACTATCGGTCCATGCTCACCGATTAACGATTTGCGGCTCGACTTTTCGAGTACCCGTATGCAGGGCGACGGAAACGCATTGTATCGGTCGTCTATATGCGTATGAGAGCGTGTGCGTCGTTATGAACACAGCACGATGCTTTACACCGAGTGCGTTCCGCGAGGCGTTCGGCTCGTTTGGAATTTTTGCATACGAATTGCCGTAACTGTAGACATAAGAAGTAAACTTTAGCTGTAGCACCAATCAGAATATCGCTATAGAGGTTTGCGTACACCAGAAGAAGATAGAACTGCCGGTAAATCTGACGGCAAGCAGAAATAATTAGGATTTGTCTGCTTGAGAAATCCCAGTTACTCGAATTCTTCTGACGCGGTCACTCGTATTTTCGCCTAGCTTGGAAGCTCCTAAAGCAATATCTTCATTGATTCTTTAATTTATTAATTGTTTATATCCTAGTCCCGATGAAAAGATGACGTTACAATCTTGTCTTGAGAGCAAAAGACTAAAGGCTTGCTAGATCCATGGTAGAACGGAGGAAGTTACCTTCATAATTACAGCAATTCGTGTTTGAAAGAAATTATAGATTCGCGAACGCACAGTCGCGGCTTCAACGGCGGGCGGTGATATTTAACGGTTAACGATTTGCTGATTCCCTCCGCGGGAAAACTCAGGATCATTGAAACGACGGGCATCGTCGCGGTTATCCTTCGGCTTTTATAAAGTCGCCCCATTTGCCGCAGCGGTGCCTCTTCGTGCAAATAGACCTTGAACGAGTTCTGACGACGAACGCGGCCGCCGTGCGCCCGTCTCGTCTCTCCTTGTCTCTCTCTCTCTCGGGCGTGCGATTCCCTTTTTCGTCTCGCAAACTTATCTCGCTGACGCACATGTACATGCACGCACGCTCGCTCTCGCACGATCACAATGTTGTCCGCACCGCAAGAACCACCGTATATTCCGCGCTTTACGGTCAACCGGCGCTGAAACGCCGCGCCGCGCCGCCACCATGCCGCGCCGTGCTGGTCGCCGGATTGTCCGCGAGACTACTTGACCGGATCTCCCCGGTGCGTGAATCCCCCTCCGCCCTTTTTCTCTTTTTACTCATTACCGAGATTGGAACGAAGCGCTTTACGCGCAACCACGGCGTCGGGATATTAAGTAGAAGCATCGCGTAAAATATCGGCGAGCGGAATATAAACGGTACGATGAGTTTAATTAGAAGCGAGGAGTAAATAATAAAGGACTGTCGGCGGATATTATTGAGTCTGAGGTATAATGTGCCGCGGGGGGGTGAGAGGAGAGAGGCGGGTGCGCCAAGGAAACACACGGTCAACGCGGCACAACGATCGCGCGCCGTTTGTCTACCGGTTCGGCGCGATATCGTGTCGCGGTGTACGCGCGCTTCTAATTCCTACAGTTAAACCCATTTTCTGCGTTCGAGCAGAACCGGCTATCGATATTCGATGCCTCGTTCCGCCGATTGATATCGCACATGCACGGCTACTCGAGCGTGAAACCACGGTGCTACGAGATCGTTCCTCGACGGCGATCCCCGGCGGATCGCGATGGCAACGGTATCGGCGTCGCGCAATTCGGGAGCGCGTGTTTTTCTTCCGAATGCGCGAACGTGCGCAAAATCGCACAAAAACCCACTTACCCCCTTGCGAAGACAATCGTGTTGACCAAAGATCTCGAGTCTTCCTCCCTCGACTAGTTTTCACGCGAATTCTGAGGTTTCAATTGCAATTATCCCGCAGGAAAGAGTAGAGGTCGTTAATGTTTCCGGATATTCGTTAGTACCGAATCAATCGGTACTGGCGGGGCCACCGGCGTTCTATTACAGAGACCCGCTGATGTTGACTGACAGTGGATGGTGCGTGGAAGAAGAAGAAGAACAAGGTTGACGAACGTACGGGGCCGTTAGAAAATCGAGAAGCGATCGTGGGCGTGTGGCAGCGAGGCCCTCAAGGCGCCCCGTAATGCGCAGCATTGACGCTTTCCGGGTAATATTACCGCGAGCCGGTTGATAGCAGGAGAGCTGTACCAACCGGCAACCGGCGTAGAAAATACTGGATCGTCCGCAGGTACGCACTATCCGTCCCGAAGATATCGGCCTTCGACGGCGGACTCTATCGCGATCGTTTCAGGCCAGCCGGATAAGCGGCCACCGCGGCGATATTAACCCTGAATGAAGCACATTCCTGAGTCGCGGTCGATCTTGCTACGAGCGATCCGACGAGCTCTCGAAATTGCAATAACGCGGCAGCTTGTCGCGCCCCATCTCGCAAATTTCTGCGATCCCTAGGGTCGAGAAATATTTTCTTTCGTGGGACACGAAATACGTTAAACTGCGAACCCACGCACAGAAACACCGAGCACATCTCGCGGAAGTTTTAGAAATTCCAAAAGTCGCAATAATTTTGCCGACACACGCGAGAAAATATCATTCTGCTGCTAAATTTAAGTAATTATTCTTGACAAAAAATATTTTCTTGATAACAACTTAAAATATGATCACGAAGATTACGAACGAATAACCTGGCCGATAACATGGGCGATATTTCCCAATTTCTTCGTATTCGATTTCCCAATTCTATGTAGTAATCAAACCGAATTTTTGTTTCAACTGAGTACTCCTTATCAAAATACTAATTCCTTATCAAATACTTGAAACAAGTAATATCTACTTGAATGTAATATATATGTCTTTCTGTATATATTTTTATATTTCACTTCAGCTATATGATATCATAAAGAGAGTTTAGAAACGAATCTATCGCTTCGCGGGATACACTGCAGTCTCAGACGAGATCAAGTCGACCATGCGCGAAAGGTGATCCGATTTGAGTTTCTCGTCACGTAGATGTGAATGTACTATGTGGCGTGCAATGAAAAATTAAATTAACCTCCACTCGTAATAACCCGCAGCGTCAGATTTCTTCTGAACAGCCGAGAATCATTAAGGCATCCGGCAAGCAAGAAACACGATACAGATTCCAGAACGAGGCGCAGTCGCGATTGATTAAACTGTCCGTATCATAATATCGAGCCATACACCGTTCGCACAGTAGAGAAGATATGCGTCTGGTCTTGTTCCCGTTACGTTCCGTTCCGTTTCGCGCGCGCGGAGAAGACTTTTCGCCAAAAACCGCAGGTATGCAGTGAATCAATTTCACAGGTAGCCGGCGTGTCGTCAATTAGGATGGCGGCCAGCGCCCGCGAATATTCTTCGGGTTTCGTTAATTTTACGAGGGGAATCCAACCATAAAATACAGCTCGAGTGCCGGGCGTATGCGCGAGCGCGAGCTGAAGCGTTTACGCGAATGCCGGTATAATTTCAGTGCCAGGGACTCATCCAGTCCCCGTCCCCGTGAGTCCCGTCGGAACCGTCAGGCACCCGCGAAACCGGGAGGGACAGTGAGAACGAGAGGAAGAGGCCGATAATTGGTCGTTGGAGCGCCGTTTTCGCGTTACACAGAACTCCATTAGGCGAGCGATCTGTTCTAGTCAGTGCCCCTCGCTCCCACTCCCCTCTTTGCTCTCTTCGCGCCACAGAGAACTCGAAAATCGGGTCGAAGAGACGAGTCCGCGCGCTGCCACCCTTGCCCCTCCTTTTCTTCGAGTTTCACGTCCGCGCTCTTCCTTTTTCTCCCTGCGTTCTCTTCCTTCTCCTCCTCTTCCCCACCCTTCTCTTGCTCGAGGGAAGTCAAAGGTGTTCCTCCGGCACGAGGCACCGGCATTCGTGATTTCGAGGTAAAGGAACGCGCGACAAGGTTTCCAACTTAAAATTCCTCCCGCGCCTCCTGCCCCCTCGACGACGCGGCAACCACTACCGGGGCCCTTTTCACCGCCGATCGTTACCCCGATGCACGCGAGCTTCGCCGTGGAGAAACCGCGCCGTCGTTGCCACCCTCCGGGCCGTGGCCACGATTTTAAGGCGCGTCCGGACCTCTGCCGTTTCGAGGGACCATTATCGATAACAGGGGCGTGCGCTTTTATTGCGCCGTTAAATCGCCAACAGCCGGCGATTTCCAAAAATACAATCGGTCATCGTGGGACGTAATGGGCATCCGATACGTGTGTGAGAGCAAGAGACGAAAGAAAAAATATTACCAAATCTCGGCCACTATCTCGGCCCGTTATCTAAAAGTGTAAATCTTAACTGGTACGACGAGAGGAGATCGCACATATGCATTTGGCACGACGAGATCCTGTTTCCAAGATTTATTAATTTACTGATAAGATTTATTTTATAGAGAAAGTACTTAATTGTGATAAATTATGTTATTGTGTGAAAGACATTTTGCCGAACGAGATCAATTATGTCCAAAAGTCCGCGGCAATTCCGCACGCGGTGCGCTTCCTGTGTTCCCTAAATTGGATCGGGATTACGTCGATACGGTCTCGACTGACCGCACGAAAGTCATTCTTCAAACGATACCTTACGGTTACCCGTTTAGATGTTATCTAAATTGTGCGCCTTTTAAACGGTGTCGCACGTTATTACACGCGACAAATTTAGATAACCGCCTCGAAAAACACGGAACCCGTGTACCGCACTTCATACGATCTTTTTTATACTGTCATAATTCGTCGACTGGGAGTCTTTCGGATTCCGGCGGTGTACGTAACAATCGAATCACTTTATATGGATTGACATCCATTGGAAATCTTTGGAAAGACGAGTGTCGACGCCGCAAACGTATTTGTGACAATAATATGCATTATTAGAGACGCCAATCAACACAAAATTGCGAGATTTACTACTAGATTCTACATTTTAACTCGAGAGATATTTCCTTATTCTCAGTAAGATCGTCAAACAACCGTTAAGATCGCAAAACCCCATTTCTAAATAATAAATGACTTGACATACCTAGAAATATATGATGTGATCGCTATCTCGTATTCATCGTCCTGACTTCCCGATACAGCAGGCTGCTCCTGATTGACCCGTTGTGACACTCCAGACATTCAGCCACTGATACTAACATTCACGTAGATACGATTCGATCGAAGAAATACGTTTTAATTAACGCCACATCGACGAAAATCCGATTAAATATTTCAAGATCCGACGCGTATTACAATGTACCGATTCGCATGCTCTGCGCGGCACGCTCGTCGTTTGCCGACTCGAGACATAATGTCATACTCGACCGCGACGATGTATACAACGTAAGACAGAACCAAAACAACCGTTGCGGTTATGTTGTCACTCACGCGAATCGTTGTCACTTGCTAATCAATGACGCGCGCGCGCAACAATCCATACTATCAAAACATTCCACAACCTTCCAGGTGGCTGAGTCATCAGGGCAGTCATAATGTATCGGAAGTGCCCTGTGCCAAAATTTACAAGTCTCATAAATACTGATTTGCGTCTCTGTTAACTTCCGTTCAGCCTTCTTATTGTGACGGATGCATATTTAAAAGGTGCGCTCCATTGATGCCTTTGGACACACGTGTTATCTTTGTCTTTACAACTCTTTCTTTGTCCACTTCCTTTGGATCTCTACGTTTCATCAAAATGTTTCACGCCAATAAAAAATAATAATGAACAAATTATAAAACAAGAAAATTTGTTATTTTACTTGATTGTTAATTCCATTATTTACCTATATTCATTATTTAATATTTTTTCATCTCATATATACATATTTTATCTGCATAGTTAAATAAGTCATATAATTCATATTGAAATTATGAATGATAATAGTGCAGATAGAATATTTTGAGATAATTGAATATTAAATAATTCCGATTACCCATTTTCTAAATACGCTTAGCACAGGATCTAAGATTATTAAGAAACTCTCAGCAATCTCTTTTTGAAGCCTCAACATGATGGAAAGTATATAATTATTTGCAACGTTAATGTAGAACAGTAATTTCTACTTGGAATATTGCTAATAAACGAAAAATAATTAAATAGATTGCATTTACGTACGAGCAAGAAACAGTTTCTCTACCTATATACTCGTTAGAAAAACCTTGCTTTTCCTGTGAGAGCAAGAAAGAGAGAGGAAGAGAGAGAAGAAACTTCTCATAGGTGTTGTGTCGCTCAACCCGGATTCGAGAATGCGGAGCAAAATAAAATTACACCGAAAATCACTACGAATACGCCCTTGAATTCTCGATTAAAATGATGCCCGCGGCTCGTTAATCGTAAAACAGATTGGCCGATAATTTAAATGTTAATGCAACGCATGTGCAGGCGCGCGCTAAAACCGGCGCGACGGAGGAGCCGGACGAGTGAGCGAGTGCGGACGTACGCACGTAAGCACGTATGTACGTACAGAACGGCACATACAGGGAATACAGCCCGCGCAATGGCCGGAGTATTAACACTGTAGTATTCCGGTGTTAATGATTTTAATTTAATGCTAAGACAGTGATATTGCCACGTCGATTCCACGAAAGAGAGCGCGCGAAATAACGAAATGATTCTCACAGCGAGAGACCGACGATTACGTTTTCTGTCCTCCCGCTCTCTCTCTCCCGGATCACCTTCCTCCACCGCGTGTCTTGCCCGCGCACGCGGCCATTCCCTATAACTCTCTCCTGCTCTCGCGCCCGTGCACGTCCGTACGTACACACAAGTACGTCGTTAGCGCGATCCGCTAAGGGGCTGGTCCATAAATTTGCGATTCGCGAAAATATCTCGGCAGACGGGCAATTAAGATATCGAGAGCGAGAGGAGGAGAGCACGAGGGAGCGGGACAGAGAACGTGGAGAACAGTGAGGAGGTGACGAGGAGGAGGAGGAGGAGGAGGGGGGAGTTGCGAGAAGAAGCAGCCGTAGGTAGTGGGGAAAGGCTAGAAAGGAGACGAGGCGAGGACGAGAGGAGGGAGTGCCCCAGAGGGAGGCTGAAGAGAACCAGAGGGCGTCGGCCCTGAGCACCGGACACCGGGAGGAACGCGGCCAGACACTCGCCTAGCTTTAATTACGGCGCCGTGGCCGCGCGGGGCGGAAAAAAGGAAGCGGGGGCCCCTCGTAAAAGTAATTTCAAATCGAGTGCGCGGGGCCCACCGCCGGTCTAATTAAATTTTCGCGCAAAAAAAAGGATACCCAAGGACTGCCCCCACCAGTGACCAGTGGCGAGAGGGACAAGGGCGCTCGTAAAAAGCGCGACGGGGCCTCGTCGGACCTCCTTCCCTCTTTCTGTCGGGGCCCCGGCTACTCTGTGGAGCGCGCGCGGGCCCCCTCCGGCCCTCTCTCGATTCCCCCCTACGCGATTATCGCCTCGCTGCGGACCGGCGACGCGTAAAACAAATCACTGTCCCGCGCGCGAGCGGGAATTCGCGACCTGCGACAAGCGGCGCGAAAGTAGGACGACGTGTGTGTACGCACCTTGAAAATCTGCATACGATCGTGTCTGCCGATTTTCAGGACCGCAGTTCCTGCAGTCTCCTTCCTGCACACGGCCTCGTTCGCACGGCTGATTAATCGCATTAGCGGTAATTAACGTCGGGCGCGCGCACGCGCTTGGTGAAGCGAAAAGTTCCATGAGATCGTTCGGCGGAGTTTACACGCAGGTACCTAGGGCTCGAGTAGCCGCGTGAATAGGGACATTCTCTCCTTCTCTCTCTGTCGCACAATCTGAGGACAATGCACAGTTTACGCGAGAGTACGCGCAATTTACGCGAGTCGTGACGCAGAAAAAGCTCTCGCGGTACCGCTCTCGCGCTATCTACCGCGATACCAGTCGGATAAGGCGACACACCTGGTCGCTTGTTCTGTGATCTAAGGTCGGCAGGCGTTGCGAATGCAATGGTCGTCGTAAGCGCAACGTGTGTCCCGACATTATCGCGCCCTGCCGCTGGTGATTGCATAATTCGCGTGACCTCGGCAAGACGGGAAAGAGGAAAAAGCTCGGAAAAAGTGGAGTAGTTATTTTCGTTACTTCGGAGATAAAACTACCAAAGCCTGGGCATGTATCTAACTTTGAACAATCTTCTTGTTTTGGTCTTTAAACGTAAATACAAATAATTTCTTTAAGAACATTATTTTTTAATATATAAATAGTTTCTTG
>NW_022639468.1:1413711-1416211 GCF_010583005.1 Odontomachus brunneus | reverse complement strand
TGCAACGAGCGTCCCTTCCCAGCCACGGAGCTATCCAGCGATGGGCCCGGAGTCTCTCGAAGAGGATCGATGATACCGTTTCGCGGGATAATAAGAGAATCAGGCAGAACCTATATCGGTGGAAGTTAAGCCTGCTCCGTTTTATTGTCAACGATGTTGGTGTAGCGTGTGAAAAGTTTGTGCGGTCGAAACGACCGTGGTATAAAATTTTGCGCGTCTCTTCAATTTATTGGCAATTGAACCGTAGAAACTGGCGGGGGTCGCGGGACGTAGTTGCGTAGTGCTTGGGCAGGTGAATAGTGCAGAAATGTAAATTCGAGGAATCGATAAAGATAACCGATGCAAAGACTATCGGATATTATAGCTTATCGACTCGGCCCACTCGCTCTAGTCTCTGTCCCCCTTCTTCCATCTTTCTCGCGTGCGTTTTGGAATGGTTACATTGTGCTGGTTCAGTGAGTATGGAAATGTAAATTTTGGGGGATCAGCGACGAGGATAAATCGCGGAGAAAAAATTTGAAATCCTTGTTCGCGAGAACATCCTTT
This sequence comes from Odontomachus brunneus, assembly GCF_010583005.1. NCBI lineage: Eukaryota > Metazoa > Arthropoda > Insecta > Hymenoptera > Formicidae > Odontomachus > Odontomachus brunneus. The sequence goes on along the minus strand of NW_022639468.1, from coordinate 1,415,665 downwards.
TGCCCCCGCCCCCATCTCCATTATCCTCACTTTCTCTCACTCACACGTGCTAACGAAAATATCTACATTATGCGCGCGAATAGCGCAAAGTTGATAAATCAGCGGAGATAATATATGCGTCGGAAAGGCAGCATCTCGCTCCAGGCGTGTCCACCGCGAAACACGCCATGTTGGAGGTGTTGGAAACTTGTCAGTTAACTCGATAACAGTATTTTTTCCTTACCGGCAGAATATCGCGTTCAACTTATCTTTAACGATCATCCCGTTCATTCTTAAACTTATTACTCTGCTACACAATTACATGTATACTATTAATTATTATCTCACGCTTTGTAATTATTGTTATTTGACGAGCGTCGAACGTGGCTAACAGTTAATAATTAATAATCACTTCTTATACGTGTATCTCTCATGCACATGTGCAGCTTATTAATCCGTCTCAAGTCCGTCAGTGTATGTTCACAGTTATCCACGTTAATTTCCCGTTGCATACTTCTCAATATGTACACGTCCGATCTTCAGTGTGTGCCTGAACGGTTACGGCCTCCGGGCAGCGACGTCGAACTGTTTTGGAAGTGCGTGCCAAAATATGCAAATTTCATTTTTTCTTTTTGTTTTCAAGTGGTTGCGTGCCCACGTTGTTGGAGTCCATAATAAATTTTAGTTGCAAAGTCGACTAATCTTCCTACACAGAGAGTGTGTACGGAGCGGAATTTCAAATGGCACGTCGCACGTAGTACACGCCACCCAAATCCACACACCGTGTGCCAAACCGTCGGCACGCGTACCGCACAGGTTTGCCTTCCGGGTACATTCTCCCTTCCTCTTTCTCTCTCTCGATCTCTGCCTGCTTCTTTCGTTCAGAGGACGTCTACATTGTGCGGCCGAGTAGCACAAAATTGCAAATCCTCGATAAATCAACGAGGATAATAAATACGTCGCGGAAACATCGTCGCGCTCGGGGCGTATCCACCGTGAGCGCTCGCGTCCGAGCTATCGAGTGGGCGCGCATTGTGTTTGGCAAGTAAGTAGTACAGAAATGTAAATGTGCCGTGGAGAGAGGTGCAGCAACAGCGAAAGAGAGACAGGAAGATGCCCCTCGCATTATTCCGTCAGTTAAAGCGCGCGCTCGCTGGCGCTCGTACGTGTCGCAGAGGAGGAAGGGTCGAGCATAGTGTGAACCTGTCCACAGTTATAAATAAGGTCCCGGGGGTCAGGGTGAGGGCCGGGTTTACGGGATAAATACCGTAAGTTATGCCGCGCCACGGAGACGGAACGGGAGAGGAGGCCAAGGGGGCTAATTCTACGATTTAACGTGATCTGCTAAAGTGTACCCTAACGTCGCACCCGCGTAGCCCCTTCCTCTCGTCCTCCCGTGCCCCGTCCTAACCATGTCCCGCGTAGAAATGTTCAGAAACGCTCGTAAATCCTCCGCGGGATCGAGTCGGAACCGTCATAGGTCCGACTTGCCTCTCAAGCCCCTCTGATCGGTACCTTCTCCTTCGTTTTGGGCATTCCTGACCTTCGGGGTCACCGCGCGCGGCCACCTCTCGATCTTGTTCGTCGGCGCGAAATTACTTGGAAGTGCGGGAATCTGATTCGAGAGCAAGGGCCGAGAGTCCACGGCGAGATACGACGAACGTGACGTTCGTGATGCGAACTTCTTCGGCGACGAAGGTCGTGTTACACTTTGTCCGACCAAGTAAAGGATCTTCGAGAGCTGGCAGCGAACGATAAATTCGGCGAGAGTGCTATTATAAAATATTCCGAAAACACTATCGATATATTACCAGCGTTATCTCGGCACTCTACATTTTCCAAATCGGAATCTTGTTAATTAGTCGAAATTACTATACCGAATTAAGAAATTAAGAAATATCACCTGTACGGCTATTCGAGAACTTTTTAAGGAATTTCCGATGTCCCCATGATAAGACGGAGAGAGTGCGGGGAG
>NW_022639468.1:1411614-1413515 GCF_010583005.1 Odontomachus brunneus | reverse complement strand
GGGGGGGGGGGGGGGGGGGGGGAGGGGAGACAGACGGGCGCAGAAAGCGGAGTGGAAAAGTCAGCGAGAGAGAAAGAGATCCTGCTGTCGATGGAGCTGGGCACGATGGCGGAATATTTGGAGGCGTAGACGATTTTTTGTGGCCGCTACGGCAGGACTCGTCGCGGTCTCTCTTTCTTTCTCTTCCTCTCTTTCTCTCTCTCTTTCTCTTCTCTCTTTTTCCCTCCCTCTCCTGTTATACCTGCCGAGGCTCCGGGCAGCCGACCATTGTATGCAACAAAGCTACACTTTTCTACCCGATCCCAAGCCTAATGGATAATTAATTTTTGATAAATCGTCGCTTCGTGACTAGCGTCGACGCGCGGCCCCGATTTGTTTTTCGATTTTTCACAATAAGAAAAAGTAAGCCGTCTTTTACACGACTCTCTCCGTCGCGCTCTTCCTTGCGCGTCTTTTTTCTCCTCGCCCGCCGCCCGGAGAGTTAACTTCGGTATTCCTCTGACCTCTCACTCTCTCCTCCCCTCTCTCCCTCTCCCTCAGCGGGTTTGTCGACGGGTCGAGCTGTCGGGATACATTAGGATAATGCGACGAATGACTGCCGTAAAGTTAGGATCTTGGATCAACGGTAACTATTGTAGGCCCGAATTTACAACAACCGCCTCTTTCTTTCTCCCGGAGTAGTATGCGCGATCACCAAACCCCTCATGTATCATTAATAATGACGCCCGGTAAAAAATAACTGCGTAATTTTTAGCATTTTCCACGCGCTACGGAATACGCTATGGAATACGCTGTGTAATTATTTCCTCTTTCGTCCGCTCTTTCCCCCTGCTCCCCATTAACCGATAATCGTCGCTCGGATGATACAAGTTACGAGACACAAGTACGACAACCCGCGGTGTGAATATTCGTGACAAAACTAGATTACCCCATTGCCGACCATATTTTCCCATCAGAAACCTAACAGAGACGTTATTAGCGTGCACCTCGACGCGGACATCTAGTTAACATTTAAAAGGGAGGCAGAGAGTACAAGGTGAAAGAGATTGGAGAAAAGGAGACAGGGAGAGAAGCGAGCAAACGGGGAATGGTTGAAATTACGCGGCGCAATCTGGTGTGGGGCAATATAATAACCGCAGCCTATCTCGGCATTCAAAGGGTTAATAACGAAAAAGGAGGAGTGGCGTTTGAGAATGCAGAAATTATGCCGATCCAAGAGAGACAGAGAGACAGAGAAAAAGAGAAAGGGGCAGGGAGAAGAGAGATGGAGAGAGAGAGAGAGAAAGCCGAAAGACGGTAGCTCGCGTGCCTGAACGGTCGGGGAAGAGAGGATGCTGAAGACGGATATTTTTTGGGACACGCGCAGGGTCCTCCGTAGTGGTACTATGGGCGTATGCAAACGGTAAAACGGGGGAAAGAAGCACAGCCGTGTGATGGAAATTGTTTCAGGGGCCGTTTTGCGCGCGGGTGGTGCGCGTACGACGACAATATCGGGATATCTAGGCGAAAAACGGACGCGCGGAAGCGATTCGCCCGAAGCGCTCGCGTGGCCACCATCGGCTTCTTCGTGGATCACGGATCTCCTCTTCGCACGCAACGCTACTGCACGCGGGCCGACGCAATACGAACTCGAGCAAAGTCGAAGGAGGCAACAGTGGCGGCGGCAACGACGGTGGCGGCGGCGTCGGCGGCGCCGATGATTACCGTGCAAACGAGATACGCATGAGAGGCAGCCTCGCACGAGCATGACTCTCACGGCGAGAGAGAGAGAGAGAGAGAGAGAGAGAGAGAGAGAAAGAGAGAGAAGTGAAAGGAGAGTAAGAGAGGAGAATGAAAAAAAGAGAGAGAGAGGAAGGGAGTGAAGGAGAGAGAGAGAGAGAGAGAGAGAGAGAGAGAGAGAG
>NW_022639468.1:1401214-1410279 GCF_010583005.1 Odontomachus brunneus | reverse complement strand
GAGAGAGAGAGAGAGAGAGAGAGAGAGAGAGAGAGAGAGAGAGAGAGAGAGGAAGAGAGAGACCGCGTTGTTCAGATAATTATAAATATTTTCAAGAGATAGGCTCTCTTCGTGGATATTTTCAAATTGCTCCCGATTAAGTGCATCCCCCTCGCCACGGATCATCGCCCGTACCCTGGCCGTAATCGATGCGCTATTGACGTACGCACACTGTCGCGGTGTACGCACGGGACCCGCCTGCACGGTATGATGAAAATTAAATGTAAGTGGCTCGATGATATACAGGTTCCGCACGAACGTGCACCGCTTCCTGCTCGATCTGCTTATATATACGGCGAATGATGGCTCGGTATCACGCGAAATTCGCCGCTAGACGCTTTTGTCGTGCTCCCCTCACTCGTATTCATTTATTTAGTATTTAAGTGACGTACACAGAGTTAACTCACGTGGCACTTATACTTATGAAAAAAGATATATGTGTGTGCTCTCCGCGCACGGACGATCTGCGGTTCGTACGCGGCTCAATTTAATGATCGACGGATCTGATTTTGACATCCAATCATCTATATCGTCGACGTGCAGCCGGATCCGCTATCAGTATGAATATTTTTGCCGCCTAAAAGAGATTAGCATCGCCCACGGGACGGGGTGCTTCGTAATTCAGTCGGGCCAGCCCGAGATCGATGGGCATGACGGGATGTACCGGGTGGCGCGCGAGTTTCGCACGGCTGATTGGACTAGACGCGTATTGCCGACTGACGCGTGGGCCTGCCTAGGTGGTCCTACACGGTCCGGCAAAGGGAAAGAACATGACACTATCCAGAGGAGGAGAAAGCGACATATAGTGAGATATTTGAGGTGATAAGAAGTGAGTTATCTGAGGTGGAAGTAAAAATGGCTGACGCGTCGCAATGTTACGAGACATTGCATCTCCTCTCGAATCAAGGCGCAACTCTCATGTCGTTGCGTCATACTGACGACGAGAAGAAAAACAAGAATTTGTAAAATGTGGAAAGAAGGGAAAAGGAGCAACTTGTGCGGAAGATAAAGATCACGCTGGCGTGACACTTCGTGTCTGCTTTGCCGAAAAGGAGATTAGTGAATTGTGTCGCAAGGACAAAGGAGAAAAGAATTTTTCGGGCATTCCAAGCAGGAGAATTGCCGCACGTAGGGCTAGGGTTTTAGCGATGCAATTTCGCTAGCCTACTGTCGGTCAGCAGACCCTCTGCCTCGCGCGCGCCACTCTTCTTCTCGGTCTCTCTCGCTCCCTTCATCTCACGTGCATTCTATCCTCTTGAATCCCGTGCCGTCCCATCCTTTAACTCCTCTCTCTTCCCCTCGTACCGTACACCAGTCCTCCTTCCAGAGGTAATTTACTTTCCATCCTCCTTCCTTCGCCGCAAGTACCAGATACGTTCCTTCTTCCTCCTCTCCTCGCCGCCGTTCGTCTTCTTCTTCTTTTCTTCGGATGCGCAGCCTATACTCGGAACGCGCTAACTGTTTTCCCCTCGCAGGCTAAAAATATCTTCTAGGATTTTCGAAAATCCCTGATCTCGAGATTGCACCCTGCCGCATCTTACAAATATTTGCACGCAGACGTAATCCCGAGGATAATTCCATCTACCTGGCCCTTGGAGAGACGGCTACGTTTCGGTCATTTCTGTTCTCGCACGAAATAGTACGACTACTTTGTGTTCTATCAGAGCACATAGTTCGCGCGATCAATGGACTATCGACGTTGAAATATGAAACGTGGAATTAATGCATACAAAGTCAATCGTTGAACCGTGCCCCCACAAAGGCTTTGATCCTTCGCTACCGGTATTAAGTACGACACCCGGTACCGCGAGGAATCCCCATTCAAGAGTCCACGCGAGACCCTTGGAAAAGGAAGATCCTTTTTATATAGAAGAGACGATTATACCTGAGCGTAGTCGCGGGATCCGAAATACACGTACGCGGACACCGGGCGACGAATCGCCGTTACAAAGTTATTTCACAGCACCTACTAGGATGCACCCCTCTACGGGTTTATTCCTCCGAGCGTTCCGGCTTATTGTTAGAGAGGCAGTAGATCCGCATTAGCGTACTCCTACCGCAGTCGGCAGATCGCCCTCTCTCGTTCCCCCTCTTGCCTTATCTACTTCTTCTCCCCCTATCCAGCTTCCTCGAGCCGGTCTCTCTCGCTCGCACCTGCGTCGCGTGCTGCCGTATCTCTCTCGCGCCAAAGACCAAGCGGCGAAGAGGAGGACCAAGAGGGGAGCAGAGCGAAGAGCAGTAGTAGCCAAGAGAAAAGGAGTAGTCCCCCGAGAGCTATCTCTCTCTCATTCCCTCACACTCGCGTAGCATCGCCGAGGCTTGGTATAATTAATACGGGCCCCGTGGAATGCCGGTCGCCTCACTCTCTCGGCTTCCTCCCCTATCCCCGCGCCTACCCTTCTCCATCTTCTTCCTCGCCACTCTTTCCGCCCCCTCCTGCTCCTCCGCGCGCGTATCCCGTCTCGTCCCCCACATCTGACCAGTTTCCGTGCCCTCGCCTAGACCCTAACGGCGGACCCGGCAACCCCTGGCCGTCGCAACCGAAAACTCTCCGAGCTCCCACTCGAAGTCTCTCTCCTCGTCCCATTGCTCCGGGGCCGACGCCGAGAGAAAAGAAAAATTAAAAAGTGGAGCACGCGTAACGAGGGCGACGACAACGACAACACGGGGCGGCAAAGTGCCCCGGTCTGACAGCCGCGGCCTAAATATTGGACCCGTATTATTCGTGGGCCCCACAGAAGCGGTCGGATGTCCTGGCGCGGGAGAAGCGTGTCGCGCGCATCTGATTTTTCACGGTGCGTCTATTCGTCTTTCAACCTGCACACGGTTTTCTCAAGCTTACCGCGTTTTCTCAAGCTCTTCGGCACGCGTCGCGCCGAGTGTACGTGCGTATACGTGTGTATGGGATTGTCTCTATGTGAGCGTGCACGAAGGAAACACTTGTAAATCGCTTCCGCATTGCCCGTGGTGCGTTTAATGGAGTAATTTGTAACAAGCTGGACACGCTACGCTAGAAACAACGGCCTCTCATGGTTTCTTCATAGCCGTGCATGCTATAACATGGACGGACCTGCGCTTTTTCCCGAGAAACCATCGTCGAGGAGTCGCGAGGAAAATCGCGAAAAAGCGGAGGAGTAGCCGCACCATAGAATGTGCAGTAAACTGTAATACCTGCACGTAGCAGGTGCATATTTGTAACAGAATGCCGGTTATTAATTCGTGTGAACGCTCGTGAGCGACTCTTTCCGGGTTAGCGTATGAATTTCTACCGGAAGAGAAGGATATTCAACGATTGGATGATCTTCTTGTTGACATAATTTCTTCGAATAAGGTACATGGGAAAAACGAATTGGTTCACACATAACACTGGTTGTGCTAACCAAACTCGATATTAAAATACGGAATACGTGATGCACGAAAGTAACTGAGTCATATCAACTATATACATCATCATCACACAAAGATAATTATAGTAATGCAACTGGTGGACTTACGGACGTGGTGTTACTTACAACTAAATATTTCTGATTATGCACCATATCTTTTTTTCCATATAACAATTCTCGAATATACACGAAAAAAAGGTTTGGTTGAATTAACCAAATATCTGGTCGAATATGGACGATCCAGAAATTCCGAATGAGGTAACCCGAATTCTATTTAAGTCAACCAAAAATCTTGTTAACTTAAACAGAATTCGGGTTACTTCAATTGGAATTTCTGGATCGTTCATATTCGACCAAATATTTGGTTAATTCAACCAAACATTTTTTTCCATGTATGTATATTTTATGTTGAAGACTTAAATATTCATACTTTAAGACCAAAACAATAAGAATGTCCCGGATTAAATATGTGTCCGGGCATTGGTACTTTTACCTTATGCTCGCGCGAATTAATAGCCGGCTCTGCGCGAATTGAGCAATCGTAAGGACGGCAACAGGTGTCTCCGGCGACGACGACAAAAATCATTACATCGTATTACAGAGGAATCCCTGGAACCCGAGCGAAAAAGACGGGCTATTAATTAGCCCACTTGTCGTCCGTGCGAGAAAGCGCGCCGGTTCCTGCCGAACTCAAGAGCGGTCCCCTGACCATTTCGCGCACGTCGGGCAAAACGGGATTTTCTCTAGGCGCAATTACGGTTAACGAGTCGACCGATTGAATCGTCCTGATATTTCGCCGTGAGAACGAGAGAGAGAAAGGGGGGAGAAGGGAGGAGAGAGAGAACGCACAGCAAGAGGCAGAGAGAGAGAGAGAGAGAGAGAGACGCAGAAGGATAAAAAAGGAGAGCGGCGATCCGGACTGGGCCAAGTTGGTTCGCCTTAAAAGGTGGAGCGCCTTCTCTCTTCCTTCGATTTCGCAGTTTCATAACTGGAGCCGGTGCTCTGCTCTTCGTTTAACCGTCAGGTAGTGAGTATGTAGCTACGTTAGAGTATTACGAGTGCACGAAAGCCGCCCCGGCTGGCCGTGCCGCGTTCTTGAGAAAATTGTCACCGCCGACGTCGCGGTGCAACAGCGCGCAATTTCACGCTGAATACCTGGGACGGCGCGCGCAGAACTCAGATTCGTTATCCAAGTAGGGCGCCACACGGCCAGGTGAACGTCGCATGCGGAATTCGATCGCTCAATAGCGTAACGCGCGCACGGAAAATAGGACGACGACAACTACATATCGTTGTTGAATCAAATAATAAACGCGCTCGGTTCTTGGAAACTGATGTGGACATTCTCGCAACGGCTTCATTAAAATTATACGCACCGTGTATATATGTATGTATTTGTGCGCATAAAATATTTTAGAGTGGATAAAATTGCGACTTTTTTCGTGCACCACTAAATGCGCATGTAACTGGACACCGTGATCTCCGGGGAATCGATCGTAGCCACGCGCGTAATTTATTACCGACACGCGTGAGTGGAGAGCGCGTTGCAGGAAGGTGAACCGACATTATTGGCACTCGTGTTATTCACGCTCGATACATCGTCGCCCCGTCGATCCGTTGCGATCTGTGCGAGACATCGCGAAACAGTGATGCAGTCAGTTAGAGGAGGAAATTTGACCGGTGAATTCGTGTGTCGATTAGGTAACCGATCGTCGTTTCGGGGCAAACGTATTCATGCTAATGAACCGAATTAGCTACACGTGCCAATTCATGTGTAATTTATTAACGAGACGCGCGACTCTAGCGGCCAACGACCACGAAAGCGAACTACCCGCGTCAGCGTCATTTACATTGGCGGAGCTGATGCTTAATTCGTAGTCCGGTTCAACCAGCCGCGAATGCGATCGAATTCGTCGAGCGGCATGATCAAGGCCCGATTTATAGACGTTACTACGACCGTTCAACGGGCTTTATTAATCACGGACGCATAATTGATCGGGGTTATCGCATTGATTTGTTGAGCAAGACGCGAAGGCGCAGCAAAGTGTTCCAGTTAAATAATAAAATTGAAGTAATCTCGCGCGCACGAGAGGAAAAGAGAGAAACAGAGCCGAGAGAGAGAGAGAGAGAGAGAGAGAGAGAGAGAGAGAGAGAGAGAGAGAGAGAGAGAGAGAAATGAAATGTAGCCGTTACACGAGTGCTATCGTACGATCAACGCAATTAGAGGTGGAGGAAGGAACACGGTTTCCTTTCACTCGTTCCTGGGGATCGGGCATCCTCCTCGCCGATAAGATTGAGAGAACTTTTCCTCGTCGATGTTGCGACCGGTGTGTCTCCTTCTTATCAGAGCTTCTCAACTTTCCATCTCTCTGTAACGCTTTGCGTCCCCGCCCGACACCTGCGCGTGCTCCTTCGACTTAGAACAAACTAGCCCTTCATTCAGCGCACTGGCTCCACTGTTCTCGATGTTTGCACGGGCCTTGTTCACGGATCGGTCGCGCCTACCTTTCGTCGCGGTGCGGCTCGCCGGTTCGAGGGATCAAGGGATCGACGGCTCGCGATGCTGTATCGCAGGTCAGTTCGAGCACGGCGGGAGGAGAGACGAAAAAAGGGTCCAAGGTGGGGAAGGGAGATATGGACGCGCGGTCGAAGACGAGGAAGAAATTCCCGGACGAGTTTTCTCGACGGCTGGCGTCCCGTGGGGAAGAAGTCTGACGCCTCTCATGACGACGAGAGACAGCACACGCGAGAGAGAGAGAGAGAGAGAGAGAGAGAGAGAGAGAGAGGGGGGAGGGGGAGGGGCTGTAGTGAAATATGAAGAGAGGCATGTGCACGGGGAAAAAGAGCGGGAAAGTTGGGAAAGAAAAGCTATTAAAGCTCGCACTTCAAAGACCATTTTTCCCGGCAGACAGACTTTCTGACTTTGGCGATCAGATAAGAAGACCCTTAATTTCTCTGCCTTCTCCTCGGTTCATCCTCCCTGTCTATTTGCTTCTTAGTTCGTAGCATACGATTGTACTACCGCAAACTCGCAAACCGCAGGTAATATCGTGCGCTTTTTCGAATATCACTGAGAAATTCCACATGCATAAATTGTCCGGTCTTCTCCCACACATAGCCGAGAGAAGTGTCGCGCTCAATAAGAGACACTTTAATTAAGAATAATAATCTTCGCGCAGATATTGCGCGAATTACCCCGTTCAGCGCTGGTTAAAGGACTCCGTAAGGCGTAACGCGCAGAGCGATCGAGTATCGAATCACCGCGGTTTAATTAACCGCCGTAGCAGTAGCAGCAGCAGCAGCGATCCCTGAGAGAGGCTGCCGTGCGCGGCCGGGAATAATCTGGCGAATTTACCGACGCTCGTGGGAGGCGATAAACGCGAGAAAATACGAGGCCGCGCGTGAGATAACGAAAAGCTCTCGACGGGGCCCGAAACGAAGGACGCGTCGGCCTTGGGACCTTTGGAAATTTCTTGATGACTCACACTATATATCGGCACCGTAATTACCCGCTGCACCGGACAAATGAGCGCGGCCGTGGGCGAGCGTGGGTGCGCGCGAGCAAAAGGCAATGCGGGAGACTCGCCTCGGTACGAAATTAACTTAATTTCCGCCGATGACACGACGCGTTGCGCACGTTTTCTCGTGTCGTATTCCACTTTTCATACGGCGACACCCGTGCGCACCGTCGCCGCCGCCGTTCGCCTTGAAAGCATTACACGGACAAGGATGTCTGCGGTGCCCCGCTGTCGCTTTCGAGCCTCTCGCGTTTTAATTGCTTTAATCTCGACGACGACGATGACGACGACGAGGACGACGGCGAAGACGACGATCTCCCTTAAGGCCTGCTCGCACGCAGAGCCACTCGAATGGTGGGATCTGAAATATTTGAGATTCCTCGACGCCTTCTCCGCGATCGTCCTTAAACGCGCGCGGTGGATCGTAAAATCCGCGGCCACCTCCGGCGCGAGAATACTCGCCGCGAGACAAGGCATCCTCAACGAAGCACGTAATCGCGATGGTCCCGATATAAAGTTAACGCCCGTACTGCGGTATTGTAATTGCGCGCATTTTCTTCTCTTTCTCCCTTTTTCGGAATATCTCTCTCGCGCGCGCAAACGCGCCCTGACACACTCTGATCGAGCACTCTTCCGCTGCTCCGCTTTCACACCTAGTATTAGCTATCAGCTATTAGTTATAAGCAACGATAGTAACGGATCATTTATCCTCTTCGAGCATTATGAAACAAAACAAATTAACGCTTGACGTCTTAAGCCTGAAAGCACATTATAACGGGATGACGGATGAACGTGTACCGCTTTATGTAACCCGCGTTATACAATGCGCACGCGGTCGTTGAGAATAGCTTGTGCGCGGGAGGCCTGCGAGAACACCCCCGAGAAAACGCGCCCCCATCGCGATTGGGATCGAGCGGCCAGCGCCGGCGATGGCGGCGGGTGCACGCAGCGCTGCTGACAAATGAGTTTGGCCAAGTGCAAGTGAAATGGGGCCGCAAAAAGCCGACGTGGCCCTCCGGTCGTCGGAATGGAATATGGGTAGCCGGTCGGCCGTCTCTCCCCTCCTTCTTTCTCTCTCTTTCGCTCTCACACCTTTGCTCTCTCTTTCTGTCTTTTTCTCATCTCCCACGTCTCTCGCTGGCTTCTGCCTGCGATTCCCCATTAACGGGCGGGTCCTCCTGCACGATCCTCACCACCGTGCATTATCCACGGTTATGGTTTTTCGGCCGTTGCCTCGGCGAGGAGAGTCGCGGCGGGACGCAGATCGGCGAGATCTATTCTCGCGATGCACCAGCGAAGGTGTGTTGCGTAAAACGGAGAGGCGGGTGGGAGATGGAGAGCCGGTGGAATCCGCGCGAGAACGCCCGCGCCCAGGCGTTATTGTCGTGAGATTACGACGACCGTGGTGAGAAAGTGAGGCGGGCGCTTCCGGAGGTGGCTCGTCGCTGCAACGATTACGCCTCGTCATTATGGAGTCGCGCGAGAATATAACGTCGGGTCGCGGAAAATAAGAGAGGTGCGGAGGAAGACAGCTCTCGATCGAGCGAGCACCTTCGTCAATACTAATTTCGAGCTGATGAGAGGGAGAGAGGGAGGGAGGGAGGGAGGGAAGCGTGTGCGACGATAGACGAGCGATTACGTCGCGGCGCTACCGACGCGAGTCGTTCCACAATTATTCCGCAATAATCGGTTCGCGCGGATCTTTTCGAGCGAAATTATGCGAACGAGCGCCGCGCGCGATTTCGCCTTAATTTACATCGCCGGCTTAAAATTACCATGATTAGGCGGCGCAGTGAGCGGCGGGCCCTGTTGAATGCAACGTACATCCCCGTTCGCGATCGGCGGCCGCGCGCGCGCGGTTGTATGATAAATAACGCGGGGCCCATACGTTACACGCCGTGGTACAAACGAAACACATGCGCGAATCGTGAGGCAGAGCGCGACGTGGGGCACGATAGACGGAGGGGGGAGAGAGAGAGAGAGGGGGGGGCAAGAGGAGAAGAGAGAACGATGGAGAAAGAAGACCCGATGTGAGTAACGAATATCTGATAGCGAATCCCCGGCATTGCCAACGTATCTCTCGACTCCGCGGAACGAATGCGGGCCCCTCTCGACACCGCGG
>NW_022639468.1:1379034-1401204 GCF_010583005.1 Odontomachus brunneus | reverse complement strand
GAGAGAGAGAGGGGGGGGGGGGCAAGAGGAGAAGAGAGAACGATGGAGAAAGAAGACCCGATGTGAGTAACGAATATCTGATAGCGAATCCCCGGCATTGCCAACGTATCTCTCGACTCCGCGGAACGAATGCGGGCCCCTCTCGACACCGCGGGGCCCCCCCGCGCGTTCTCGGGAGAACCGATGCCACGGTTCCCTTACCCACGCGCTCTACCGTGATCGCCGTGGCGTGTGCTGAAATAAGAGACAGCTATGAGGGTACGGGTGGGCGAGAGAAAGAGAGAGTTACTTTTACTTTCGATCGAAGAGATGCCTCCCCCTCCCAAATTTCATGTCACGTCCAGGGAGCCTTGTCTCGGCCGAAACTCCGGGAAGAATGAGCGCGTGCACTGGCAAATTAAGCTTTTATTTCGCGATATTCTCCTCAACCTCCTCCTCCCTCTCGACCTTCACCACCACCACCTCCTCCTTCTTCTCCCGAATTTGCATACGCGAGACCCATTATGTTGTCTCACGCGAGAAACGTTGCGCTGCGAATAAATAATGATTCCTTTATCCGTTTGTGCAAATGTGCCGCTATATCGTGGCTAATTATCGCGATTTCTTCTTCTGTTTTCTTAGACTTAGTCGTATCAATGGTCACAATCGACAGCGATTATATTCTTGTGGAAGGCTGTCGTAAAAAAAAGAAATTCAATGAAAACGCGAAAAAAAAGACGGGAGGGAGAGAACCGTTTCGTAGCCGTGGCCATAAACTTCCCGGGTGGGGAAGCGCGTCTCTCGTGCGTATTAATAATTCATACTCCAAGTTAGCGTCGTTTTTAATTCCCTCGTGCGCTTACACCTCCCCCTCCCGCCATAATTTGAGGGTAACGTTTCACTTTTGTCGAACCGCTCTCTCGCGCGCGCAACGTGCTCTTTTTCATATCGCGGGCGAAGGGACGCCGCGCGACCTATTATAACGTCGCAGGGTGTAATTAAGAGCCGAAAGTCGTCGACGTGGAAAAATGTAGTCGGCGTTTTCGTCGCCCGCGCACGTTATCTCGCTCACGTTACGATAAATCGGCGCCGTGCGCGGATTGTTATAATCGCGGCGGTCGTCGTCGTGCGATATTTATTATTGTTCCAATTAGGGATTCATGGCCGGCACACGGTATATCATCTCGCAAAGACGGCCAGAATGAGGCACGGACGGAGTGAATCGCGGCGTCTGACCTCGCCCAAATAACGTCACGGACAATTCCGCGACGCCGCGACGATTATCTTAATTTTCGCGTCTCGTTAGCGAAATTTAATACAAACATAGCCGGGGCGACCGCGCGCGCGTCCTTCATATTTATATACACGCATTACGCATTAAGAGCCGAAATTATTCGCGTACGTTATGATGCTGCGCGGCTGGCCTTGCTATGAGAATTGCGCGCCGCGACTCGCTCCGTTCGTACCGGTGCGATATTCTGCGCTCGGTTGCAAGATTATTTACCTTGGGGGGAAAATATCGTCGTGAAAGTACCTTATATTGTAAACGGACACTTCAATTACAAACTTGAATCAAAGTATTAATCACATCGTCAAAGCGATTTAAAGCATACTTGTGAGGCGGATGTGTAAAAGTAACGAGGCGTCTCGGTCACGACGTTGCAGTTTTGAAAGGTTGTCGCAATTTCTCGAAAATACGCACGGTGCGTGAAATTCTGACCACCATTCTGAGATGAACGGGGTCTCCATTTAACCTGCAGCGTAACGACAAGGATAACTAATGACGTCAAGTCAATGACGACGGTCTCAACGCATGTAGCGCGATAACGCGTCAACTTTACTATGCCACTCGTAAGCACGGACTTGTAGGTATGAACGTTGGAAACCTGTTTCGCTATTATTCGATTAGAGTGAAAATATCGAGCTTATTGGTCTTGAAAGAGAGAGAGGGAGAGAGGCGCGCGAGCTTATTCCTGTCTCACAACGGAACAAACAGAATCCCTCGTTGGTAAACATCAATATTTTCCTCGGGGAGCACGTGCCACCAACACGCATTCCATCGGTTACAGATGGCGAACGACGCGACGGTGACGCTTGCATTCGTGCGCGATGCACGACAACGCGTGCGAGCGGGACGCCGCTCACTGCAACGTCCAGAAGAGCGAAAGGAGAGAGAAAGAAAGGGAGATACAGAGAGTCGAGAGAGAGAGAGGTGTCCGAGAGGTGCCTTTCAGTTCGAGTTACACGAGGTGGAGACGCCGTGCATATACACGCTCGGTTCGCCTTCATTCACGCGCGGCGGCACGCACGTACCATTCTCCGTACGAGGCGAAACGGCGCGAACGGCTCGCACACCTATATTCACTCCACGACGACGCGTATCCTCCGGATCTTCAATTACGATCGCCAATGCCTCGTACGAAATCGTTGCACGCTTTAAGCCGTCGAAGTAAATCGATCGACACGTACGCTCGCCGCGCTTGCTTTGCACCGCGCCGCGTGGCGAGTACACGCATTGCATCGCGCGTCAATTGCATCCTACGCACGCCGTAGCCGTGCAGCAAGAGAGAGAACACGCGCTAACAATGCTGTCCTTAATAACGAAGCGACAGTTGTAAGATGCCGATCAACCACGGGAGTCTGTTAAAGTCTCTATTCGTTCGTTTTGCTTAAATTCCGGATTCAGCGATAGAGTGTTGGGTATTAATCGATTCAAATGTTATTTCATTAAAATAATCGGCGAGTCGATAATCAAAATAAATTAATCGTCATATATGCACGCAGAAAAATATGTATTCAAGTAAATATACTCGTTTCAAGTATTTACATATTTACGTATAAGTTTACGTGCATATCCGCAAATCTATTACAAATTTTCATTATAAATATCAAGTTTGTCCAAAATAGATTCAAAATCCTAGCGAGTTTAGTATTTCAATCAAAGATATCTTGTAACTAATATCCTCGTAAAGAGAATAAATTCTTCTTTTGAGTACATGATAATAAGTTTATTTAAAATTTATAATATCATTTGTGTGTGTCTTTTTAAGGCTATTATCAAAGAGAATATTCTCTATTGAAGATAACCATTACTTAAAAAGAGGAAAGTAAATTAAGTAATTCCTAGTCTTAGTAGTAGAATGATATTGTTTCGTATGTGCATGTGTGTGTGTAATCACAAATAATTTGATCGATTAATAAAATCAATTATTCATTAGTGTACGATCAATCAAGTCAAAGTTTAATTAATAATTGATTACATCAATCGATTAAGTTGCTCGTGATTTTATACATGAAAGTTGATTAATGTTGATTATTGAGATTTTCCGATTATTTTAGTCAACTCACATTTTATCAATTAATAGCCAACATTGATCTATGATTATACACGTTGAAATTATCGCGCGGAGATCTCAGGTAAGATGAAGAGCGAGCAGCGCATCGGTGGAAAAATTGATACATGCGCGGTCGTGACAAGTAGTAAATTTTTAATACGCGCGTCTTGATGCAAGATGAGGGGTCGTACGCGCTGTGACAAATCGTATATCTTTTTTCCCAGCGTAGTCAGCCTTTTTCTCGCGGCGCGTCCTTGTAATTAATCTCACGTTGCCCCACGAACACACGGCTAGAGTAATGCCACGGCACAGTGCTGCTAGCCCGACAACCTACTTCTGCCGACTCGTTTCGGTAGATCATTCCGGTAACGAGGGTCAAGTTACACCTCGGCCACACAATGACCATACCGTACTGTCGGCCAACAACGACAACAGCAAACGAGCGTGTGACGTAAGATGCAGTTGGCCCCGCGTGTAATCGAGACGGTGGATCGACGATCCTAAAATTCTTCTACGCCGTTACAGCCGGTTCGACCAACTGGTTACGGCGACCAGCAGGTGTGAAGTCCGTGCTGTCTTACGAGAATTGTCCGATTATTTGGAAATGTTCGGTACAGAGATGTCGAACGCATCCGTCGCACTTCGCATCCCTCCGCGACGACGTGCTCTCGTCGGACTCGATTTGATTTCCACGGGGGTAAATCAACGTCAGCCCCGTGCGAGTGGAAGAACAGCGAATTCCGAATTAACAAGCGTAACAAAAAGAACTGCTAGAAGAGAGCAACCCGGTCGCCACCCCCTAACCGCGTCGTACATTCCGTCGCGTCAAAGATTATCAGACGCGAAATATCACGCGAGACGTGCACGCACTATGGCAGATACATCGACACGCGCATAACGCGCGCAGGGGGACGCCGGCCACCCGAGAACATCCTGCGGACAAAGTACGTCACGAGGCGGTATGGCTAGACGACAGGTGGTCGTACTTCTCCTCTCTCGAAAGTCAAGACTTCGACGAAGATCGTGAGCGATCTTCCACGTAACTTCGCCCGGGACGTGCCACGATGAAGGAAGATAAAGGGCCAGAAGAGCGGAGATTGGATTGCGGTAGCCAACGGAAGTATGGTAGCGAACGGCAAATGGCAGCGCGGCGGCGTTCGCGAGGCGGTTAAAATGCAATTTTGTACGCGCCGAACGTGGCCTCGATATTCGAAGGTCCCGGGTTCCCGTTCAAAAGCATGCGCGCTGAATATATTCCGCCTAAGGGCGGTATTCAAAGTCATATCTCACATCCAAAAAAAATATATAATCTCATCCTTAGCGGGATCCTCTGAATCTTAAAGGATTTTGCTCTTATATATGGCCTCAAGAGGATTCTTGCATAAAAGAAAAATAATCTCTAAGCACTGTATTTTTAAAGCTAGAGGAATTTCTTTCTTTATCTGCAGTACACAAGTCTTGTTCTTAATAGAGATTTCTCTCAGTAAGGGAGTATTCTGCTTCAAGCAAATATATTTCTCTTGATTCTAGAAGAGGAAAAAAGTTATAATAATGTCTAGTAGATTTGCGATTAATAGACTACTTTATTAGAAGTGGAATGCTCTTTCGGTAAAAAAATGTTTACCTAGAATATGGGATTATAAGAAATAAAGCGACTAGAGTTTTTTCTTTGCGTGATCAGATTTTACAATCGTCCTAACACGTTCGCCACCACGGTTTTTTTTTCACCTAATTGTGCAAAATAAATTCAATTTGGTAATGTGTAGAAGAAAAATTTTGCAGTCACGCATATGTGACGTAGTAGTGAACGTGTCAAATTCATCTTCAGATGTTTATTGGCAGATCAGTTTATTGGCTGTCAAGGTGAGAAGCGTCTCGCGAGATGAACCTAAGGCAACCTTAAATACAAGATCGGACCATGAATACCGACCCAAGAAGCGTTATCCACCAAGACACTTCGCGTGTCTGATCACAACGTGGCTCAGGAATACATCCATCTTTCGCGTCGTTACTGCGACAAATTAAATCCCGCGTCGAGCCATTTTCTATCCCTTTGTGTACCCTGTCGAATCTAACAAAACTCAATTTTTCACGGCGCTTACGTGGAAAAAGAGTGGATTCGCTCCTAGGTATAGACGTTCGCTGCATCGTGAATTTGAAGAGATCATAACGCGAATGATATCCAGCGATTAGACTTACACACGTATCTACACATAATACGCGTTCATCATCTCTTATCAGTAATTATTCCGTGTCGCGCAATAACACGTGATATAATAATCTGACTCTCTGTACAAATGTCGTCGACAGAGGCGCGATGTCCGTCCAGGAACTTCCTGATTCTGTACATTCCACAGCCACGGAGCAGCTTTGGCAGAGTCGCGTGGAGTTAGATACTAGATAATATTTTCATTTCCAACCTCTCTCGCGCTTTCCGAGGAAATGGTGGCGATAATCATACTCCAGAGAATGTGACGATCGCGACGCGTGCACGCCCCCGCGCGACACATAGTGTCACGAGTCGGCTTGTAGATGAGGCCGTATATGCACGCGTATACATACGCGGCTCCACGCGTGCATCCTCGGAACGAAGACGCGCGCTGGTGCTGTTGCAGCTCGCCTACGTGCATACAGAGCGTATCGAAAATTTCGCGGACTTTCTCTCGTCTGGCAACACGGAAGTCAATAGCCTCGATATATGCAGAAATGATCTAACCGAAGTTGCGTCAAGTTGGAATGCAAGTGAAATCTCACAGTTTTGTCCGCATTTTTTACGCATCTGGGACTGAAACCTTCGATCGCCGATTTTACAACTGAAGATCCATCGATCGGCATTAATTTCAATTCGGCCTCGTAATACCTAACCAAAGACAGCGCGCGACTTCTGGGACACTCTGTATGTTGAACCGATTCCCGGGAAGGCATTTAAGCCAACCAACCACCTGCTGTTAGTCTGATGCTGCTCACGACGTATCTCTTTCTTTCTCTCTACCTGCTCGTTCTCGCTGCTTCTTCCTTTTCTCCTCTACCCGGCGTCTGTTGTCCTCCGCCACCAGCACCATCCCTCCCGCCCTCCCTGCCGCCATACCGCCTTGTATTCAGACGTATTACGGCATCGTGCCGATTCTCATCCGGCGGATGAACCAGAGCTAGTTATGCAAGTCGAAAAGGCGCAGGGACGCAGCAAGGTCGTCGCACAGCGCACGGCGATGATGACGGCGGATCTGACCTCTCTCTTGACCGTCGAAAGTACCGCGAGGAACGTTCATTCAGACCTCCTCCTCTCAACACTCGCCGTTTGGGGTGGCGACTCGACTGTGGGGCCAGGCGGGAGTGTCGAATAGGAAATTACTTGCAACAATTTCTATTAGCTTTTTTTATAATGTCTCGCTGAAAGGAGCAAGCCTCGCAGCACGACGCTCGATCCTCCGCTGGCCTCACGATAAGACCCGATGTAAGCACGCGCGTATGCCGTCATCGCAAACGTCGCAGAGGGATGTGACGTCTGCCGCGTTCGCGGAGCTGGCGAATTTACAAGTGCATTAAACGCGAAGACGCCTTGCCACTTAGCTTCGCTTATCAGCGTCCACGATGACGGCTGGAAAAAGACGTTGCAGGGCCACGCCCGGTTTGATAATCGTCTAGCGCGTAACTCGCAGTCGCGACAATAAACGCACGTATTTCAGGTGTGCGCGAGGTGCACGAGATATCGAAGCAAGAATCCGCGCGGACGTGAAATTAGCTCGCGACTCGCAGTAATGGCATCGGTCGATATAAAATTGAAGATGAGACGTTAATGACGAGCCGCGATCTCCACGCGTACTTCCCGCGCGACTTTATCCATCTAATTACGAGCAGGTGGAGAGCTAATCGCTCCACAGTTTCCCGAGTTTCGTCGATAAGAGCGTAGATGACATATAAATAGACAAAAACGTAGCAAAGAGCAGAGAGAGAGAGAAAGCTCGATCGCGTAGAGGACAGATGAGTGGATTGACCTGGACGTTGAGTCCTGGGAGGACCTCTCTCTCTCTCTCTCTCTCTCTCTCTCTCTCTCTCTCTCTCTCTCTCTCTCACACACACACACACACACACTTCCAACCGAAGAGCAACTGAGCAGCGCGAGCGGAAGCTCACCTGAAGCTGAACCCCGCGGTGCTTGGGGAACGCGGAAATGCATCGGGAGTAAGCGCTCAACGGCAGATAGACGCCGCTTGATTGGACGTCGGCTTAATTAAAAGTCGTACTCGCCCCACGGTCTCACCGCGTCATCGTCGCTGCCGGCGTCATCGTCGCGTCGCGTCGCGTCGGTCGGTCGGTCGGTCGGTCGGTCGGTCGGTCGGTCGGTCGGTCGTTGGTTGGTTGGTTGGTTGGTTCCTTCGGCCGGCCGGCGCGCGCCGCATTCGCGGGGCGCAATTTACTTCTTGAAAGGCCCGCCGAAATTAACAATCAACGTTGTACACATTCAGGCGTGTATCCGCATCCCATATTTAGTCTTAAGTGTGATGGCCCGACTCACACGAGACACGACATTGTGCGCGATCCTCGCGCTTGGCGGCAGAAAATCAGCAACCTGCGCCGTCCGCGCCAGAGATAATCCTCGAGGACCGTTCCCGTCGGGCGAACTTGACTCGAATAGAATGACGATGACATTTCATTCTAAGCCCTAGGAGGCTGATACGCGGCCCGTTACGTAAGACGACTCAACGCGCAAATCACATGTTTCTTCGTTGAGCAGTCGCCGTACAAAAGGGTAATCGATGGCGATCGTGATATGACGTTTCGCGATACCCACGAGCGGCACGATAAGCGCTGAGTGCCATGAGACTAACTCACTCGTGATCGCAGCGCTGAAGACCGCGGCGGTTGCACTGACATCCGATCTAACGATCTCATTCTATTACTACTTCGTTACCATCGAAATATCACGTCGAGGGCGCTAAGGCCAACGCTCCGCGCGGCCGAGAAATAATCCAGCTAATTGAAATATCGTGTGGAACATAAACGCTTATTCGCGCAAACTCTCTCACCGATGGTTTCTACCCACCTTCGATACACCGAGCCCGCCGCTTGAAAGACTTCGAAGTCTCGTTTCGTTTCGTTGTTCGCGCCAAAATACACTCCGCGGCGTTTATACTCGACGGCGCGTTAGAATTAGCATCGACATTAATCAATCCGGCTCTGTTGTGTGTACGGCGCATTATTAATCTCAATTTTTATCATTAATACTGCGCAAATAAAGTATGATTAATAGCTGCCGCGGCGTTACAAGTTGCTGACGCATATTCACCCGTTTAACAAACGCTCCCGGCGTCGGGAGATAATGAAATTTGCGATACGATTTGTTGTGTATCCACGGCGCGGCGCGCGCTCCAATGTAACGAGCTCTGGACGTCGCGTCGGCCATAAATATAGCGTCCCGAATATCGCGACGTTAAACCGTATCGCCCATCCGTCCATCATCGCGATATTCGCGTATCTAACGCGCGCACCCAAGCAACGGGGTTCATCTCCGAGCGGCGTGCGGACGGCCGGTTAATTGGACGTGGACTTAATTAAAAGTCGACCTCTACCTCGACACCACCGAGAGCGTCTGCGTCATTGTTACGCCGTCATCGTCGTCGATATGGCCGAGAGCCGTCCTTTAAAAGGTGTCACGCCGGGCTCACGGAGTGCCCTATCGCCGCTAATGTTACACTCGCCAGCACGTTTAAGCGCTCGTAAATTAGGACGCGACGAGTTTTCGTGCGATACCTCTCGCCTACGAGAGCGGCCCTTATTTACGAGCGCGCGGCACCGCCAAGAGAGTAGAAAACGCGACGCTCGGGGGTCATCGTGGTTCATCGGCGGGATGCGCGAGGATATTAGCTCGACGAACGCGCTACGCCACATTGCGCTACGTGCTAATCCCGCAAACGCCATTGCCATGCCGTTCGCACGTCACGATTGCATCTGTCCCTGTCTCGGATATCAGTCGGGAATCTCGACTCAACGCCTTCGTATTCGCAGGGGATCAACGGCTGCTCTGTCCCTGACGATTAGTATGAAGGATCGATCGCGTAACGCGTGATCGCGGAATAGCTCGCACCCGAGAGTCCAAATTTTCACCCTACTTTCAACCTCATTCCATTTGATATTTTGATGCTCTAAAACCTACGCGCACACGCGCACGCACACATCAAGTTCTTTCTATTCTGTTTAATTCGCTAATTCTTGCCTGGGAAGTTTTCCTTAGAACTTATAAGTGACGTTTTGTGCGTTTTCTACTATTTAGAGGCTCTAAGTAAAACTTTTGTTTCTATGTTTATCGCTTAAAAAAGAAAGATGCAAGATGCAAGAAAGATGCAAGATAGTATTTCCTGTAATTCCACATTCTGATCAAAAACTTTTACCAAAAGAGTATTTCTCTTCTAATAAAGTGAACTATTTGTTAGAAATTTCTCCGAAATTATTTCAACCTTTTTCCTCTCGAACCAAGAGGAATATGTTTACTAGCAGCGGAATATCGTCCTACTAGAAGAACAAGGCTCGTACTCTATAGATTAAAGGTGAAAATTCCATTACGTGAAAGAATATTGGGCTTGTTATTATTAAAGAATATTGTGGAGAATAATTTCTTTTTGGTTTTAGCAGAATCTTCTTGAAACCATACACAAGAGACCATACTAAAATCTTCTAGGATGTAGAGGATTCCGCTGAGAATGAGATTATATGTTATTTAAAGTAAACATACACTGATCCTTCAGAATATACAGATGTTAGCAAATTGTTCAGATTGAAAGTAGGACTCAAATTTCGACTCGAGATAGCCGAGGACATTGGCAGATTGGTCCGAATCGATTTTGCTTCTAGACTTTATTCGTGAAAGTTTGAAGCGATCTCGAGGAAAATACCGAGGAACACGCGCAAACTTACACGAAGGATCGATCGACCACGTCGTAAACGCCAGAGCGAATATACGCGCGCGCGCGAGGAGCTCGGCCCGGCCGACTGTATATCAAGCATAATAGAGAATTGCCCGAGTAATATCGAGATCTTTCCCGGAAATCCTAGACGGTCCGTCATATCATCCATAATTGTCGGAACCCGTGAGCGAATTCGCACGTAGTCGTAGTAGGTAACGACGTGAGTTGCGCGATCACGGCGCGATATATCCGCGGGAAATAAAGGGTTTATGCGAATCCGCGCAGTAGTCGGAAGATTGGTACGGACCTGTTTTCTGCGCGATATGTAAATGAAGGTAAATAAATGATTATCTTGTCAGATAGGAGCTCTCGCCGTGTATATTAATAAAATAAATCATCCGCGCGCGCGCGCGCGCGTTTCATAAACGCGCACACGGCGAAGTATAATTACCGCTAATCATAACATTTCACGTTATGTCTGTGTTGTATCGAGGGATAATAAGCATGCCAAGTCAATTCAGATGCCATCGCGCATGCCGATATAATTGACTGCAATTTATGAAAATTTTCCTGGCCGTACACTTTACTCGCGACCGAATCGCGAGAATTACACGCATCCAATGAGAGACTGCAAGTCGTAAACATTTTGTCGCCCTTTCTCACGAGTTATCAGAGCGCGACTCTGTTTCGCATTGGTTCAAGAAGATTACTACGCTTCGCTCGAGTAACATTAGCGTGAAAAAGAGCGAAGCAAACGGCGTAACGCTCTAAACGAGAGGACATCGGAGTTAAAGCTTCGCTCTGTCTCGATCTCGGAGGACAATACGAAGTAGATCCTGGCGAGCGCTTCCGCGACGAGGTGGAGAGCAAGAGGCAAGGGAGCAGGAGAAGTGATCCGCGGTATCCACCTGAGCATCGTATCGGGTCGCAATCTGTCGAGTTATCGGTCTTATCGATCGGTCGGCGTAACGACGAATTTCCGTCGAAGCGAGAGCGGGTAGATTAAGGTAAGCGGGATGGGTGGGGCAGGAGGAGAATGGAAAAGATGATTGGTGGAGGGTGAGAAGAGAGGCGCGGATCCTATCGGAAAGTAATTACCGGGCCGGTCGTGCGGTCGTAATTAATCAAATTCCGCGTAGGGATGACGCGACGAAAACGAATC
Organism: Odontomachus brunneus; assembly: GCF_010583005.1. Lineage (NCBI taxonomy): Eukaryota > Metazoa > Arthropoda > Insecta > Hymenoptera > Formicidae > Odontomachus > Odontomachus brunneus. The sequence goes on along the minus strand of NW_022639468.1, from coordinate 1,389,826 downwards.
GGCCCGCGGCCAGGGGAATCCATTAGTGAAACACGCGTGTCTCGCGTGTATTATCTTCGGCCTGCGCGCACAGCACACGGAAGATTGCGCGAGCGTGCACATATCCTGTGCGCTCTCGCACTCTCGCATTCTAGCGCTCTCGAGCCTGGCGTCTCGAGCTTCCACTTGACGCGCACGATCCTCCGATCTTGCACCTTACCCGGCTAATTGTGCGAGTCTCTCTTTCTCTCGCTCTCGCTCCGACTCTCTCTTTCTTTCTCTCTCTTTCTCACCCCGCTTCTCCAGCAGGAGAACCGTGACGGATCGACGGGTCAATCGAGGTCGTCACTCGGCGCATCTCGCCGAGCTTCTTGCCGCTTATCTCCGATTATACCGCGGGGCCATCGGTTTTCCGGCCGCGTGAGAGATGGGAGCGCGGAACGGATTAAGTGTAACTCGGAAGAAGAGCCGCCCGGCCCGAGTCCGCTGGGTTAACTGACCCTGGAGCCGGCGATTCGCGCCGTCCCTCGCTGGATTATAGTGCTGTGGCGTGGGGTGGCTCTTGTAGTGCCTCGTCAGCGTTAGAACTAACCGCTGCTGATAGGAGCACAGCCCTTCGTGTTTGACCCTTCCACCGCAACTTCGCGTTTTCTCTTTTTGTTTTCTTAACGCTATGTCGTTATCGCGACCTCTACCTTCCGCGAGATCTATGTTTCTGTATTACCTGTTTAGAACAATTTGCCAATTCTCGAGGAATTTGGATCGCTTTAATAGGTGTGTAAAGTTAGGTTATTTGAGAATTTGTCACTCGAAAGATTGTCGACGTCAACATGCGCATAGCACTTGCAGTCTATCTTCTATTTTCTATTTATCTGTATATTCTGTACTCCTGTATAGTTGTATAGTTGCATTTTGTGTTAATTTTATTATTCTCTGCTCTTGAATTTTTCTTTTAACTTTACATGATTTTCTAATATACACTCGGTCTGTAAGGCTGACTGTTACTTAATGAAATTGGAATATATAAAAAATTTGTTTTTGGCAAATTAGGTATGAATTTTTCATGATTCACATATGTCGGACCAACAGATCAATACATGAATCATGAAAAGTTAATATCCAATTTGATTGAATAAAAATACGAGACGTCATTTATACGCGGAGGAATTAATTCGTGACTCGTGCACATGGAGGCAGTGTGCGTTCTCACTGCGCGGAAAATGTATCATGTGAGCCGTGAAATTTTTTTCTTATCGTTCATCCTCTTTCTTATCATTTAATATTCCACGAAGAAGTGGTATAATCCGTAACGCCTAATGCAATTATGTCTAATCTTGATTGAACGCGATTTTTTGTTTAAGATTGGCTCTGTAATAATAGTGCAGTAAGCTTTTGGTCTTATGTTCTTACAATTTCTAACAAAATACGTTTTCCATGCTGCTCCGACAACTGGAATCTGGTTAGCTCGCTTAAAGCTTATAACTTCAGGCGGTAATAGAAAATATTCGTAGCCGAAAATTACGTATAGTTTTGGATTTCGAGCTGAAGACTTCCTACACCTATTATAGACCAGACTTAAGCCGTACAATCCAATAACGGAGTAATGGAGAGCGGATTATTGCGCGGAGAATGGACGTAGCTTTTGTGAGATGCTCGATAAAGGCATTTTATCTAACAGTATCATTACTCACGGTAGACATATTACCGCTTCTTACCGGTTATCTTCGACTACGTTAAGAGACGGACGATGGCAATCGTGCGATGCGAAACGGCCCGGGTGTAATTCCACGACACATAGCACGAATACTTCTCTATTAGCGCAAAGAGCGATCCCTGATGCGCGATGCAAATGGAGGTAATCTGTCGGCACGGGGCCGACGCGGGGCCGACACTTCCTCAACCAAGTCGTAAAAGAAAATTTCCCTAATAACAGCTGCCTTCTCCGCAATATGTCGATAAGCCAGCTCATAGCACTCTCGACGAGGGGAGAGGGAGTAAGCGCGAGAAAAAGTAGAAAAAGTAAACAAGACGTCGAGCGCGAATGGAGAGAGAAATACACCTAATAATATCGCGATTAAAATCGTCGATCGTTCGTGGTATTTAACACGTCGCTTCTTGCCCGGTCATTAGTATGCGGTGCGCGGAGCGCTGCGCGTATGTAAATCGTCTAATGGCATTCTGCGTCGGAGAGAGAAATTCCCGAGTGCTTCGTTAACTGCTCCACATCCATAACTGCCGCCTATCGATAGGCCAATCAAGCCGCGCGGGATCGACCACCTACACGACTTTCCTGCAGCGTGCATCGATCGGAAAGTGGTTTTCCCTCTGAGCGCAGCCGGTCGCGGTCGCAGGACGAGATCTGCGTGCGACGGAATGCGCCCAGAGCTCGGATCGGCCGGTGCGGGAGAAAATCCGCGCAGCACGGAGGGAATAGCCGATGATCGATCGCGAAATTAAGTACATAAAACTAAACTTGACCGCGCCACACGCTCACGAAATCCGATCTCGCGCGCAACCTTCGGATTCCGCCGATCGGCCAACGACCGGCTTGCGAAAATTTTCCTCCGTCGTTCCTCGGGTCGACATCGGGTATGATGGCAGCGAGCGAACGAGCGGTTCCGCGCGAGCGACGGGGGGAATGTTGTGAGAAAGCGCCTTGGGAAAATTTATTACTCGTTGCTTCGCCGCGAACCGCTCATATTATAATTAAATATTTATGGGCTCACTATTATGTTTCGAGGCTCGCTGTTATGTTTCGAGTTTTGTATTAATTCGACGCCGAAATCGCCGTCGTTGCAGTTTCACATGCCATACGGTGGCTTTAGGACTTTATTAAACTCTCGGCGATATTTTCAGCAGCGCACTGCTTGTCTTCTTGAAACTATAAACGTTGCTTTGTACATATCCACCCATACGCGCTTAAGAAAACGAGCATCGAATCTCCTTTCCTCTCATTGATAATGCATATCGCCATTTACCTGGCTGAGATAAACTTTCCCATCCGGCGACTCTCTCATTTCCACAGAATCGCGAAACGGCTTGGCTCGCGCGTTCCGTTTAGGGCAAACGCGTCCGATGATGCACGTGCGAACGAGGTCTACCGCTCAGTTTAGCCCGTCGCTCACACTTTCCCGGTGCAACGGTCGCACCAAGTGCATTGGAAAGTGCGGCTCACACGCAGTTTCCCCGCGCGTCCCCTCATCTCGATCGCCTACCTGCCTTATAGCCGGCACCGATCTGCCTACCGAGCGCTTTCTCTCCTCGACGCCTCGATGCATATACACACGCATTTAAGAGATCGACCTCTCTTCCGTCCCCCTCCCCACCCTTCCTCTCTTCGTCCTCCTCCCTATGCTCCTCAACCGTCGTTTCGTTAAACTTGGAGGAAACGCGCGGCCGCGGGCTCTTCAGCACGGAGTGATCGAGAGTGACCGACTTTGATCGGGATACGAGACATGCGGCCCTGATTTTAACATTTTAACGCCTTCGGCGCTCTCGACGGATTCTCCGGCGAGTTTCTCAACCACCTCTCATCCTTGCGTCTTTGTTATAGCTTAATTGAGGAGTCCATCCGGAAAGTAGTGTACGGAAAACGTGAAATATGTTAATTATATAGTCCTATTCACCCCGCCGTCTTTTTGAATCTTTCTCGCGCGTCGACGCGAGCAGGAAATCTTCATTTTCCCAGGAGAGGCATCAGTCTTCCGGGAGGGGGATTAGAAATTGGCGGATGCGATCAGGTATAAAAGGTACCGCTGGGATTACACCATGCGCGCGAAATAAGCTATGATAAGTGTTATCGCGATAATTAAGCTTTTAAGGACGAGCTTCTACGACCTACGTTATCGTCGCTCATTAACACGACCATGCGTAGCAGTCATTTTATGATATCCGGCACCAGACGTTTATGATATATGGAGACAATCACCCGACGTTGATGAGCCGAGTATACAAGTGTCTGTGACCGTAGGGAAATGCTCGTGTACATTAGATCAGTCTGAACGCAAAATTTCTCTATCATTTTGCGAACAATCACGTAAAGTTCTGAGTCATTAATTGAAGAAGATTGCCGAATGATTGCGCTTGATAGATTGCCATAATCTTCTTTAATTAATACCTCAACATTTTATGCGGTCATCTGCAAAATAGTAGAGGAACTTTGTGCTCAGTTTGACCTGATCTACATGTGCGCAAGCGTTCTCTCACTTATTATCAGACACCCTGTGTATCCTATGCCGCCATTTGAGCAAGACATGTCGAGATTTTGGTTCTTCAAATTTAACAGAATTTCTAGGCTTAATTAGGATTGTCGAGGTTGTTCTGTTCTCCATTAATCAGCGTACCGCGATTGAGACAACGTTTTTAAACATTGAACACTTTCACCGTTCGCCAGAGCCCCATTAAATTTCGAGAAAACGCATATTAAACTTTGAATGAGATTTCTTTCGAAACTTTGTAAATCACCCGGCGAGTTACGAGATACGTTGTCATAAAGTGACTTTATTGGGTGTGCTTGTAATCTCAAGTATGACAACGTGAAAGAGAGAGAGAGAGAGAGAGAGAGAGAGAGAGAGAGAGAGAAAGAGAGAAAGAGAGAAAGAAAGAGAGAGAGAGAGAGAAGAGATGGAAGAGAAGAAGGGATATCGAACGATCGCATAGAGTGTGTAGGGATTTTTCTCAACTGTTCGCGGCCTATATGCCTTGGGCTCGCCCAGCTGCCAGGATTTTACGAGCCGTTCTTAACGGCGTTATGCACCGTAGACTCTCAGGAGCACACCTCGGCCCTCTCGTAGGAGTTCTCAAGCAATCACCTACTTCTTACGACGTACACACCTTCTTACCGTCTGCTCTTCGTCGGCCGATAGCCAGTCGGCATCGTTTGTCCGCGCCGTGTTGCAGGGCACGCGTGTGCGCGTGTGAAAGGGGATTTTTCAAAGTGCCGACCGCGCCGCGCTAAAGCTGGATTTTTCGCGAGATCCCGCCGCGCGGGATAATCTCCCGGGAATTCCACGGTCCGAAATTGCAGTCCTTCCCCTCGGCTAACATTAACGGCGAGCGCGCGTTAACACCGGAAAAAGACTGGCGTCGACGAGTTCCTAGCTCGCTTCTTGCGCAATGCTTCTTCGCCGATAGCGAGAAACCGCTACCTCAAGATTTGCCGACGAAAAACGCCGGTATCTCGCTTTCTCCCTTCTTAGACAAAAGCGTTCGGTCTGCCGCATTCTATTGTGTTATAATCGGAACAAATGGGCGGAATATCAACAAACTCTCTCACATTATGTGCCTCTGTATGAAAAAAAGGGATAATGATGGACGTGGTTTAGGTTTCTTCTGACCCTGTGCCAGCCGTTCCAAAAAGGTACCTGCCTTTCCACGTCGGAGAAGAAGGCGAGGGCGAACGGGCCGTTCGGTACTTCACCACCCACTATCGCGGGTAGAGATAGGAGGACGTTGAGTAATCCAGGGACACACGCGAAATCCGATAACGGCTAGTTATCGCGCGCGGCGCTGCTAGGAGTACGGGAAAATGATGGTAATCGACCGCGCCGATAAGGATAATCTCGTTTTTTCCTCTTGCTAAACGATCGCCGCCCGTTGGCATTTATTTTTGCGCTGGCGGACCGGCGCGAATTATTCGAGGGGGGCGTTTCTGCCGGGGAAATCGCGCGATTCGCCGCCGCATATGTTCCACTTCACGGTGGAACACACGTACTCTCAAGCTGTCTACGATCGATACTTCCTCGAACGTGCAGTCGCGGCTAGGGCTACGAGGAAAAAAATATTGCGCCGGCTGTTTAATTACTTACTCAACGAAAAAAGTCACGCGAGGCACACGAGTACCGGATGTGCAATGAACTCCACGTTCGTCAGTGTGGCGCTTTTGCACGTAGAGAAATTTGGTGAACGCCCGTCGCTCCGTTGGAGCATTTAACAAGGGTGACTTTCTAGCGTACGTATGGTAAAAGTACCAATGCCTGGACATGTACCCTAATCCTGGTTATTCTTATTGTTTTGGTCTTATGAAATATAAATATTTAAACTTTTAATATAAAATATATGTACAAGTATTGAGTACATGCGTACATTTTCTATGTTGAGTTTTATTATTCGTATTTAAATAATAGGAATGACCAAAACAATAAGAATGTCCAGGATTAGAGAGGTGCGTGTCCGGGAAATGATATTTTTATCTTAATTGCGATATGAAGCAAGCGGTATTATGCGATTATACGTGAGTCGTTATTGCCATTCGGTGAGAGGTGGTCTATTTTACTACACGCGGTTCCCTCGAGACCTGATCTCTATTATTCCTGAAATGGGGATGCGGGACGGAGAAGGTGGACGAAGTTGCATGTGTCAGCGCTCACTCGCGATTCCACGATGCACTTTCGCACGATCCCATGTGGAACTTTCGGCACGTACACATAGAAAAATACATGTTGCTTTCAAGTAAATGTTATCCGTTTCAAATATTTCATATATAAGTTTACATAACCGCAAATCTATCACAAGTTTTTATCGTAAGCACCTAATCTATTCAAAATACTCTGAATTCCAGTGAGTTCAACACTTCACAATCAAAAATATTAAATTGATAAAATTTAATATTCGGTTTGCTTGCTTTAGAGTCAAACCACCTTTTTTTCGATAAAGTTTTACGGTATTCTCGTAAAAAGAATAAATTTTTCTTTTGAGTACATATGATATATAGTGAGCAAATTTGTCACGAATATATTTTAAGATTATATACTATTAAAAAAATATTCTTTTTTAAGATAACTGTTTCTTAAGAGAAATAAATAAACGAAGAAATCGTTTTTTTTTCTCAGCAATATAGAAGGAAGTTTTTCTGTGTGTAGAATTAAGGTAAACAGACGAGATGCAGCGAGAAGTTGAAATGTAAGAATCATCGTTTACATTGTTTCCTAAATCGTATACTATCGTGTCTTCATCTGTTATGTTTAGACTCAGCGGAGAATTCTCTCAGAAACCCCGTGATCTTGTGACAAGTGGAATTTCGATAATATCGTGTTAGATCCGCGCGTGCCGACGAAAAATTCATAAGAAATTTCATAAAATTTCATGGAAATTCATAAGAAAAATTTATAAGAAATTTCATAAGAAATTTCATAATCTTACGAAAAATTCATAAGAAATTTCATAAAATTTTATGGAAATTATTTTCAAAAAATGAACGAATAGAAGAGTACGAGACAAATATTTAAAGTTTTAAAAATATGAAGTGAGGTAATTTATGAAACAAGAAAATCCATATATCTTTAGTTCCAGTTCACTGGAATACGCACATTTGTGCGTACGCTGTGTAATCTCCATTATATATTCGCTATTTTAATTTAAAGCTACGCGTGTTTCGTGACGCGAGCGTACTCGCGGGTTAACGAGCGCGTGTCGCGTTTTGCAATTCGAGCGAGACGCGCGTGCGCGCCGCCCCGGACAAAACCAGATTCGCATTATGTAGCGCGGTATTACGATTAGAGCCGTGTGTAGCACTCGATTGCATAATCCCCTCGTAAATAAGCGACCGTGCGTTCGCGCGCTCGCGTTCGCACACATATTCTCGTTCGCTCGTTCACTCGCTCGCTCGCTCACTCGCCCCGAAAGAATGCGTGCTGTGTCACCTGTCGGCGGGCGATCGCGCGCGCGTCGTGAGAGTAGCGCGAATATAAATATCGCAATTATGACTTTTCAGGACCTCGCGCGGTGCAGCGCACTATCGAGTGCGCCGCTTCGCGACTGCAGTGGCGGCTGCGGCGGCGGCGGCGGCGGTGGTGGTGGCGGCGGCGGCGGCGAACGGTGCACACGCGAATGCATATACATATATCTCTGCCTCGTCGTTGCGCTCGGGAATGCGGTCTATAGCGCGTAGGATCGAGAGCGGACGAACGGGAGGAAGGGAGGGACCAGAAACGAGCGAGCGAGGAGGAGAGACGTACGAGCGGGCAAGACGGAGGAAACGAGAAGGAGATACGAGTGGAGCGCGTGAGAGGGATAGGAAGAAAGGGGCGAGGGAGAGAGACAGGAGCGAAAGATCGCGGGGGGGAAAGGGAAAGGACCGGGTCGAGGAAGAGAGAAGTGCTGAGACGGAAGAAAGAGACGAGGAAGCCGGGTCCACGCGTGCGAGGAGGAACGCCAGGTAGGAAGGTAAAGGTAGATAGAGAAAGAGAGAAAAGAAGCAGAAGGAGGAGAAGGAGGAGGAGGAGCAGGAAAAGAAGAAGAAGAAGCAACAGAAGAAGAAGAAGAGGAGGTGGCGGTGGTAGTGGTGGAAGAAGAAGAAGAAGAAGAATCATCGACAGAGGGAGAAGGAGAGCGCGCACGGCAGTCGTAAACGGCAACAATTGCTGCGGGCGTTGCCACTCGAAAGCCCGAGTGCCTAATGCCAGATGTCAGACGGTGGTTAGAGTCATTACGGTCATCACTTCGTACCGCGATATACAGTATATGTGTGTGTGTGTGTGTGTGTGTGTGTGTGTCGGTCGGTCGGTCGGTCGACGCCAATGCACCACCGCCGCAAACCGACGCGCATCGCGATCGCTCGGCGTAATCGATTCTCGACTCGACTCGACTCGGGGACGATCCGTGGAAAGTGTAGCGATCGACATGGCTGATCTGCCCGTGAACCCGGCACGCCGGAGAAAATCGGCGCGCTGCCAAGTGGAGCACGCGCGTTTTTCTCGTTCTCTTGCCGAGCTCGTTGTTGTTAGGGATGGCCGCATAGAGACGGACAAAAGGCACACCGTGGCTTAATGATCCTCCGTCGACGGTTAGGACGGATAATGGGAGACGCGCGCGAGGATGAATTGGTACCGGTGTTCCTGGCCAGAGTGTAGGCCGTGCGCGCGCGAGTACGTGTACGCGGAATGTACACGCGTGTACGCACGTTCCGTTATATGTGCGTGAGTACGCGCGGATATTGTTAGATTCGATGAGTACGCGCGCGTGACGGGGATCGGTGTTCGCTGAAAGTATCCTACGCGAATCGCGGAGGTTGCCTTGTTGAAGAGGTGAGTTACGTCATAGGTGAATAACTCGCCCGCCAATCTGACGAAAGTGATATCTGTGCTGTTTGTTTTTCTTCTTTTTCTCTTTGTATGTATTTCAATACCTCTATTTTCAACCCTTTTTTTAGGACTGCAGGTAAGAATGTTGGGAGCGATGGAATATCAACTAATTTCGTGACAAGATGAGATTTGACACAATCTTTGAAGTATTTCGATATAATAGTATAATGTATTCAAAGAGAGAGAGAAAGAGAAGAATTCTGATTGTAAGGTGCTATTTCCTGTGATTCCATCTTCTAAGAACGAAAGCTTTTACCGAGAGAGTATTGCTCCTTTACCGAACATAGGAATATTAATTGGACACCTATTAGATGTTACTTCAATTTTTTTCTTTGAAATCAAGAAAAATATGTTCACTTGCGCGACAAACACGACAAAATACCTCTAACTTGAAGAATATTATACTTAGAGTATATCCCTTTTTAGTTTTAGAAGAATCCTCTTGAGAGAGGCGACATATATATAAAAATATTATAAAATTCTCTAAGATTCAGAAGATTTTCTGCCAAATATGATATTGTATTTTTAGAGTGTGATACTAGTTACAATAATGTAGCAAAATATTAAAAAAAATCGAACATAATGGGCCTTGTTAAAAATGTAACAACAAAATCAAAGATTTCGAAGAGAGAAAGCATTCGGATTGGTTGGAGACTCACCGGCCTAGATGCAAATGAGCTCGCGAATTTTGCGAGAGAACAACTTCGAGAGAGCCGGAATTGTCCTTTCTTTTTTTTTTCTTTCATCGCCTCACCGAGTAGCTTCGCGGCGCGATCGGTAGCATCCAGTGTCGGCATCAATCACGTCGCGCGGCGGTCTTTGCTCCGACTTTTTCATCAATTGCGATCATTAGGCGATGTTAATGCGCACGTTAGCCGTGCTCCATTGGCACGATTCGTCAAGTGTAATCGGAATCAGGCGCTGTCGCGAGATTTCGCGCTCCAATTGAGCTAAGGTCGAGTTGAAACGAACGCGTGAGTAGGCAGAACGTCCCACAAGCAAAGCTAACGAAATGCGGTAGCGATCACCGGATATTGCACCGATCGATATTAAGATAGACGTTGCACAGAAATGGATACGCTATGTCTCATTGGCGATTCGACCATCGCGCGCCATGTTGGCCGAGGTGACGGCATAAAAATTGCCGTTTGAAAGGAAGCACGACTCGCGACGAGATCGTGCTCGGTCTAATGAAAACAGTTATGACATGAAATACTATTTGAATCGGATGATGCACGCACAGCTAAACGACAGCGAGAGCATCGATCGACTCGGGCATAGACGAGAGCAGAGACAGAGGTCTCGCAGAAGCGCGAGGACTCGACTTGCGCGAGTCCGACTTCCAAAACCCGTTCCTACGGCGGAGCAGCCGTAGATCTGGTCTCTGTTCGCGGAGGTAGAGAGAGAGACAGAGAGAGCAACGGGCAAGCGAGATGGAGAAAGAAGAAGCGAGAGAGCGACTGGCTACGAGACGGAGAGGGCGAGAATGGCAGAAACGCACGAAGGGAAAAGGAAGGCTCGAGACGAAGGACCGAAGGGGTGGAGCCGCATCAAGGGGGATGGAGCGAAGTGGGCCCGGGCCCGGTTCCGAGAGGGCCCGGACGAAAAATCTGTAATTATAATAATTACAGCTGAGCGGACAACAATTATAAATCATCATTGAACTAGGCAGCGAAACGCCAATAAAATATATATCGTACCGGGGGCAGCCATTATATATATATATATATATA
>NW_022639468.1:1262835-1378783 GCF_010583005.1 Odontomachus brunneus | reverse complement strand
TATATATATATATATATATAACATCGGGTCGCATTGCAGCATACGCATGCACGCATGGACGCACGTACATACGCACGCACGCACGCACGCACAGACAGACAGACGCACGCGTGGTCCGCGTACGGCCCGCCGGATGCGTTCGTCGTGCCTTGCGCGGTGCGTCGGCCGATTGAAAAATGCACTCGCTCATTCCCGAATGCAATTTCCATCGGCATTCGGCGGTGCGTCGTACCTCGCCGCGCTCGCACCGCACGCGGATGACAATCCAGCGAGGCAAAAAAGGGTCGAGCGAGCGCGCGTGAGATAGACAGGCGGATGTGGCAAGAGGAAAGGAAGAGGGAGAGGTTCCTCCTCTCTCCCTTCATCTCACGCTCCTGCCCTTGCTCTCTGTTTGATTCACGCGGAATCCACAGTCCTACGCGGTAAGATCGCGGCGTTATATGAATGGCGGACGCGTTCGCGAAGTTCTCTCTGCCGGGTGTCCCGCAGACGCGTGCCGCTGCGACACTTGACCACCGATCGCGCACATATGAGTGTACGCGGTGGAGGAGCGCTTTATCGCGCGCACTTCATCGCGGTCTCATCGTCAAAGCGTGGAGAAACGCATCGACCGTATCGGGGCGATTTAACGGCCGGTGCGATACCGTCGGCAATCACGGCGCGTCGTCGATTCCGACGAATTAGTCTTGAGGCGTTATCGAGGCGTTACATCAGACTTTCACTTTCGGCGGCTTTCAGCGGCGAAAACGCGTCTGCAAGAGGGAAGAGCTGGGAAGCATTTAACGCCGCTCGTTCATTTCGCGCGTGCGTCCGTGACTCCGCCTCATTACGATCGCGTTATCGAGTCGCGGCGCGCCAAGGTGTAACATTACTTTCGACGATTACGTCAAACGCGCAATACGATCATTCGCGACAGCCGGTGTACGAGAGTAATCGCCTTTGCGAAACGCGATATCTCAAATTTCGCGGACGCGACGTCGCGCCCCATCCTTTCCGGGATCTGTCCTTTATTCCGCCCTGGAATCATCCCCTGGTCGTTATCCCGCGTTCGCCGCGGCGTATACAAATGCGTGCCGCTCGCTCGGCAGGATGTACCGACGCGTCGGCTCGTAAAGCACCATCGGTGTCGGGACTAACTTGTTCGCGCTCTAACACCGCTCCGGGGAAGAGCGTCTCGGCGCGTAGCCACGGCGGCCTGGCTAAGGGAACGTCAGCGGGATTCCCTCCGCGAGCGCCACGTGGTCGATATACGCGCGCCGGTGCGGCACGGCGCAGCATGGCGAGGTGAGCTGAGGTGAGGTGAGGTGAGGTGAGGTGAGGTGAGGTAAGACGAGGCGAGGCGAGGCGAGGCATGGCGAGGTGAGAGAAGACAGGATGAGGTGAGACGAGGGAAGTCGCGGAGAAGTCGCCGGAAAGACGCGCGCGTTGCCGACTCTCTCGGGTCTGAGAGTCTCAGGTCGGCGACGTTACGCCCCTGAGCGATTCATGTCGCCGGTGTGTGTCGGTACGTACGCAACACTTTCCTCATTCAGGTCGCACTGCCGCGCGCGGTGCTCCTACTCGTATTCCCTCTCTTTCTCTCGCGGTGGGAGGGTGAGAGGGACCGCTCGCGCGGAGAACGCGCGGGCCGCATGCAAATGAACGCGCGGATTTATTCCACCTCCGGCCCGGCCGCATCGGCGCGAGCGCGCACGCCGGGCCTTTTCGCGGAATAAAAAACGATGATCGATAACGCTCTCTCCCCAGGTATACCCGCGGTACTAATTGAAACACGCCGAAGAAAACCCCTCTCGTCTCGTTCTCTCTCTTGCTCTCTACTCTATATACCTCTCTGCCTCTCTCGCGAGATTCTCTCGAGTACCAATTACGGCTTTCCCGGCGTAACGTACGTGCCTGACGGCTCGGCTGGTTACGAGCGTTCCGTGGCCTTTCGCCCGGACTGCGTGAGGAACCTTTAATGCGATCCTAGCGACTTTACGCGAAACGACGAGGCTTATGCAAGGGTTAGACGCCAAGTATCCACGGGATACCGTCATTCTCGCACCGGCGCGACATTTAAGATATTAATTTGTAGGGGCTCACGCACCGAACGAGCGAAAGAGCTGGCGCGCGCGCACGCGCGACCAGCAGGTAAACGTCTCGCGCAATCGATTCCGATGACGGATCAATTAGGAGGTCCAGTGTGAGTAGAGGCCGATTCTCATCGGCTTCACGGCAGCGACGGGAAAGATTAGCGATTTCTTCTCGAGCGCGTGTCAATTAAACTCTGATTTCGCGTCGTAAACATTCGAGCGTACGCTGCAACCTCTGCGCAATCGGTGAGCGCGCTTTCTCGCGTGTGACACGAAGGGTACAACAAATTAAGATGAAATACTTGAAGGGGCCGAATTGAGCGCTCTTTGGATATAAATATCAATTACGCGGAGAGACACTGACAGAGGCGCGCTTGTTAAGAGAGATGACGGCGTCGGCCCGTCGACGCAACGCCCGCGAACGCGGGCGTCCCGACAAGTGGAAAATATCCCGTGCGCGTCATATATAGATATCAAGCGGCGTGACAAGCAATTCACAAAATTGCAACAACAGCCCGCGGACCTATTCCGCAACTTTTTGCGTTGCAGCCGGGCTGACGAAACGATTGCCGTTAGCGTCGTTGCTGTACAACTTCATGCGGGGTGCGAGCGCGGCGTCGAGGCGGCCCCTCTTCGGCATCACGCCCGCTTGATAGAAGCGCAACGCAAACATATCGCAGGGGAGAACGCGAGCCATGACAATGACAATGACGCGCGAGTCATCCGAGATGACTCGCGCGTCATTGTCACCTGTCGCGCGATTCGACAAGCCGACATCGCGACGCGGCCGAAAGAAACGCGTCCCCCCCGCGTCATATTTTCACAGCGCGGAATCACGCGTGAGGAAAAATTGATCCTACCTTGAGGAAGCAGTCGCCGACAGGCAGGTCCTCCGGCACGGTGGCGTTGTAGAGCGGCTTCTCGAAGATGGGCTCGTTGTCGTTGAAATCGTGAATCGTCACGCACACGGTGGCGCTGCTGCTGAGCGGCGGCCGTCCCGAATCCGTCGCGATCACAACGAGAATCGGCGCCGGGTCGGCCTCGCAGTCCACGTGGGTCACCGTGGTGATGAGTCCGGTCGTTTCGTCGATCGCGAACCACGTGCTGTTCAACAGGGAGTAACGGATGGCCGAGTTGGCGCCCTCGTCGAGATCGCTCGCGGTCACTTTGAGCACCGACACGCCGGGCTCGGAGGCCTCCAGCAGGTAAGCCTCGTACGTCTCCTGCTCGAACTTGGGCGCGTTGTCGTTGACGTCGGTGACGAGCAGCCTGAAGGTGCGCACGGCCCTCAGAGGAGGCGTGCCGGCGTCCGTCGCTTCCACCGACAGCTCGTAGACGGGTTTCTCTTCGCGATCTAACGGCCTCTCCACTACCACCAGGTATATAATGTTGTCCCGCGTGGTCAAGCCAAAGTGGCCTTCTCCGCCGGCCAACGTGACCGTTGCATTCGAGTACTCCGTTCTGGAGTCGGGGTCGCTGACGGATATCCGCGCGACAAACTCGCCGGGTTGCGCGCTCTCGCTGATCTTGGGAGTTGCGTCGTCCGACAGAAAGATCACGGTGATCGCCGGCTGATTGTCATTGACGTCAGTCACGCGCACGGAAAGGAAGGCGCTCGCCTCCAACGGCTGAGCGCCGCAGTCCCGGGCGACGATCACCAGCTCGTGTCGTTCCTTCGACTCGAAATCGAGAGCCTTGTTGACGTAGACCATGCCGGTCTGCGAGTCAATACGGAACATCTCCTCCCGATCGGACTGCCGCCGGTTGATGGAGTACTCGATGCGAGCGTTGTCGCCGGCGTCGGCGTCGGTCGCGTTTACCGCCAGCACGGCCGTGCCGACCGTCGCGTTTTCCGGCACGCTCGCCACGTATCTCGTCTGGTTGAAGATGGGAGGGTTGTCGTTGACGTCCTGCACCGTCACGTTCACGAAGAGGCTCGAGCGAAGCGGTGGCGTGCCACCGTCAAGGGCCTCGATCACCAGATGGTAGCGCGAACGCGCCTCTCGGTCCAGCGAGCCGGAGTTTTGCAGGTCCAGGTACAGAACGCCATCGCGACCGCGATGCTGCGACAGCCTGAACACGTCGCCGTGATTGCCCGACACGATCTCATAGCGTTGCGTGGAGTACAAGCCGAGATCGGGGTCCTGCGCCGGCGGTAGCGCCCGTTTGGCGTCGCGTGGCGAATTTTCCGGGAACTCCACGTTCACGTGTCCCACGGGAAAGGTGGGCGCGTTGTCGTTTTCGTCAAGCACGTTCACGACGACCCGTATGCTCTGCGGCAACACCAGTAGGCTATATGACGGATGGGTCTCGCGGTCCAACGGGACCTTCGTCTTCACCTCGCCCGTTTCCTTGATGACTTCCAAATCGGTCTCCATCGACGACCCGGGGATCGGCACTATCACGAAGAGCGGCAAGGTGTCGCTGTCGATGAAGCCTACCCTGGTGCCGGGCAGCGCATTCTCGGAGACCTCCAGGTATATCACGCGCTCAGGTCGCGTGCCTGGGGCGAGGGTCGCTCCCAGGACGAGGAACAGTAGCAGATGCCACATCCTGGGGCCTCCAACACCGCCACGGCCTCCACGCCTCACCTCCTCTCCCGTCTCGCGATATTATCTCGATCTTTCCATTCCTACGCGGCCAAGTGTCGCGAGAGGCCGAGGTAGAAAGAGCGGGCCAAGTGTAGTCTATTGCTATTTCCTCTCGCGGCTCCTGCTGTCTCACGACGACCAAGTCCTCGTACGGTTCCGCGCGCGCGTGCCGCTCCTTCCGCCGCCAAAACTTGCCGTTGTCCGCGAATGACAAACACTACGAGACCGTCGCGCGTTCCACCGGCACCTTTATGTGATCACCCACCTTTTTTCTTTCTTTTTTAGCACCAGCACACCAATCAATCACAATCACTCAGTTTTATCCTTGCTATTGACTGTGTATCACTTCCACCCGGCGCGTACACACGCGTACTACCACCCCTCTCTCGCGAGGAGAGAACGGACGTTCACTTAGAACTCGCAGAGAGCGATTTCACCGCATCGTCGACCTTCCGTGGCCGCGCGCGAGCTGCTGTTCTCCGGTACAGTCCTCGGAGGCATACCAGCGTCGTTGGAGATTCTTTCGCCGGACGAACGTAGCGGACAACTCTCTGCCGCGCTGCTCCGTTTCCTCTTCTCTCGCTCTCCTCTCTTCTCCTCGTTCTGCCTCGCGACTGATACCAGAGCTCTCTCGCTCTACCCGCTAGTTCTACCCGCTGCACACCCGCTGTCACTGGAGATATCTCGACGGCGAGATATGGCACATTCCTCGCATTAGATCCACGACCGATAGTCGGACGATCAGCACGACCGGTCGCGAACTTGGCGCGATCGTCTCGCGTCGTACATGGTGACGATCATGTCTCGTCCCGTCGGACACCTCGCGCGTCTGTCCTTGGGACACGTTCTCGACGTGATCCTACGTCGCGAACCTCGCGGATCTTCTCTTTTTCTGGATATCTAATTCGTTTCACCACGTCGGTCCGGATCAAACGTCGTGGCTGTCATCATAGCCGGATCCCCGAGAATCGTCCACTTGTAAGTCCCGGCTCGTCGATCAAATCTGAGTACAGAGTGCGAATGATTAGGCGAGGAACCAGGCTGTCGAAATGGTCCTCGTGAACAGGTAAACTGTCAACGTACACACTCGTCGCCGATGCACGCGCTAATCCCGCGCAAGTAACGCGCTTCTGCCCGACCTCGTACACGAAACACACGTGCATAAAACACGATGAGCGTTTACGGTTCACGCTCGCAGACTCACGTACGCGTCTCTTCGCGGCGCGATGGCACGGCCGAACGCGTGCCGTCCGTGCGACGAACCGTCTCTCTCTCTCTCTCCGTCCACGCGTTGATGTCTCCGGCCGCGTTGGTTCCTCTCGACCGGAGAGAGAGAACACTCGGTATATCGCTCCGGACCGTTACGCGGCACGACTCCGTCTTAACCGAAGGACGAGATCGGTCCGGTTCTAAGCCCACGACGGATATCCGTAGGCGCGAACTGCGACGGGGCCTAAACAGCAGCCCCTTAAGCACGGCGGTAGCACGAGATGTCGCGTTCTCGGGCCCAACGTCCGTTCCGCGCGGCTTCGAGGTTAGGCATGCACTGACATGGCGGCACCTGCAAGGCCTACCCTTCCCCTGACTCGGCGGACTTGCCTGGCTCGGTCAGGGGGACTTGGCTGGACCCAACCGGCGGCCATCTTGGAGAGGGGAACGGCGGCGGTACCAGGCCCCGATACACCGGGGCCCCGGCATTCAACGCGCTTCGCGGCAGCGAGCAGCTAGACCATACCAAACTCTCTTGCCTGCCTGCTCGCCTGCCTGCTCGCCTGCCTGCTCGCCTGCCTGCTCGCCTGCCTGCTCGCCTGCCTGTTCGCCTGCTTGCCTGCCTGCCTGCTCGCATGCCGACTCGCTCGCACTCCCGCTTTCCTTTCCTTCTCCACCTTCTCCACCGTCTTCCTACCTATCTACCTACCTGAGCGCTCGGTATGCCAAGAACTGACTTACCGTCGGCGCTCATTCCGCGCTCAGCCCTACGAGCCGCTTGTACGACCGTGCCAAAGGTCCTGGAATTTCGTGACGTGACGAGAAAAGCGGCCACGGGGTGACGTGCCGTCACCTAGAAACGCGTACCACGCGAATCGGGAGGAGGATAATAGCGGGAGTGCATAACGTTGTAACCGCGATGTGACGCGCCAGATCTTTAAAGTAGTAGGGACAAATTGCAACTGTGTACAGGAAAAACAACTGCGTTAGTGTAGCCGGATTTTCTTTTACCCGGGGACCAGAGAAGAAAAAACAAATTCGTTTAGGATGTTTCCACTCAGTCAATCATTCTTAGTTGTATTAATCGAACGCAACTGAGTATTCAGACGAATGTTTTCGGTAACAGAGATATTATCATTTCTTTTCAGTGAGTTTTCCATCTAGTTCTCGTTCAGTTATACGAATTAAGATTTTTTTTGCGTGTGTGTTGGAATCTGAGATGAAAAATCGCACGAAATTGCCCGAATTGTCACAGTGCGACGTCTGACAACGATCCAGGTTTCAGATTTCAACACGCGATTTTTATCTAAAACGTGAATTTACATTATTACGTGGCTACGCAATGCGTAGTGGTGTCTTGTAATGTGTTAGACCTTGCTGAACATATTTTCTACGGCATATTAATATTCTGATGTTCTGTTAACCGCAACGAAACCGAGGCTAGCGTCAGTTGTACGTCGTATGAGAGATATCACGTCGGACGATATAAGATTTCAGACTCCAAAGACTTCAACCTGTTGCAAAAAAACGCGCATGATATATCTCGCATGTGAGGAGGGCGAGGAAGAGCGTGCGTATTAGCGTGTACGCATAGGGGAGCGATAATTTATATCTCGGACGAGAAGTGATCTCACGAATGATAAATTTTCTAGTTAATAGTTCACGGCACTATTATCACGGACTGTCTATATATGTCGAGAAATACTGAAAATTACAATATTTATGTCGTAAGTGAACGCGCGCGTGTCGTTTCTCCGATATCAACTACTGGTCCAGCAACTGTTACGTGCATGAACGATTCGATGTTACAACTACTTCCTTCTCCCCGGCATTACAGCCAACCGATCGCCCAAAGCGTCTGCATCCTTCTACGGTGTCGCAGGACATCCTGCGCACGGTCGCGCAATCACAGCATCATAAAAAATACAAGGCGCTCGCCCTCGTGAGACGAGATATCGTTAATGCGAGACTGTCATCCTTTCCGCAGCGCCTCGTTGGAGTACTCGCGCGCCAAGCACGCAACGGCGACGGAAAGTTAAATGTTTGGCGCAACAATTACGACGAGATAATGGACGCCGATCAGCGAGCGTAGAACCGTAGATCAGCGAACGAGAAACGGATGGCAACGCGTACTTCGCGATCGGCCATTACGACGATTCACTAATACGCTCCGCTCCGCGCCGGCGGGACGTCACAAGGAAGCGCGCGCACGGCGGTTTGTTATTTCGCAGGGTTATCGACGGCTGGTAGATCACCGCGTGGCTGCCACTGGCCGCGTAAAATCAGCCCGGAACGAAAGGAAGATCCATCGGTTCCGACGGCGGCAGGCAGCCGACCGCGCGGCGACGCGACGTGTCCCGGGGGTCGAGGACCCCTGGACTCGCTCGCTCGCTCGCTCTCTATCTATGTATCTATCTCTCTCTCTCTCTCTCTCTTTCTTGCTCCCTCCCCTCTCTCTCTCTTTCTCTTTTCTACCTGACTCTACGAGTAGGCAGATAAATCCGCCGCCTACTACTACTCGCCGCGGACAATGCGCTCGGGACGGTGCATCATCGTCCGTATTGTTTGCTCGGCCAACGGGCGCACACCGCCCGGCTTTTCTCGCAGGTGCTGGAAGCGGAGCGAGAAGCGGGCTTGTATATACGAGACTCGCGCGGGGCCGATAACGCGCGATGCACGTTATAGGGGCGTCGCGCGAATATTTCCCGAGAAATTAGAGTCTCTTGTGCGGAAGTCACTCGACGCGGAGGAATAATGCACGATTCTGGCGCGACGACGCGCTTCATGCCTGTCGCGCGCTAATTCCGCGAAGGCGGGGAGCGTGATTCGAGTTTGGTGTACACGTAAATAGTTTTAATGACGTGGGAATGTGCGCCGATTCGGCTTGCGCCAATTTCGCGTTGCGCAACTTAATCTGCGGCAAAGAGAGCGAGAAAGAGAGAGTGAGAAAACTTCTCGGTAAGTCGTCAACGTATCTTCGCGTTATCCAGCGACGATGGCTTCGGCATCGACAGACGGTCGGCAGCAAAAACGCTTCTTTGTAATAATAATGACTTCCATCTGCGGCCAATGTGTATCATTTTTGGCATGATAGAAAGAAATGTTGCGTGTTGTCACGCTTGCCTGCGCCCCTACGGCACCGCGAGAGATCGGCGCGCACCTGCAAACCTCCGCCAAGAGGAAGGCCGCTGAGAAGTGTTCGGTACTGGCGAACGATTCCTCATCAAACGACTGTTCTCGGAACGAGAACTTCCTCTCTTCTGATCTGCCTCTCGCTCTTCTCTACTTATTACCTTTCCTCTCCTAATTCTCGTCGTTCTCCTTCGGCTCCGTTCGCCTTCGCGTTCTCGCCCAATCTTCTCTTCCTTTCCTTCGTCCTCCTCTTCTTCTCCCGAGGTCGAGCTCGCGATGGAAGTGCCACCGTCACCATCGTCGTGTCCAATCCCCCACCCTTTTCACGACGACGCACATTTCCACGAAATCGTTCCAACGTACACCAATTTCGGCGCGACGTGGTGGCACGGTCGCTAGAGGAAAATTACAGAGTTCGGGGATAAAAGGTGGTAGCGGGGGCAGAGACCGAGGACGCAAAGAAGAAGAGGAGGTACCGAAGTGGTCCATGGATATAAGGGAAGAAACACGGTGCGATAATCTGAGACCGAAGAAAGGAAAGGACCGTGCTCTCGTCATTAAGCGAAATGATTGCCGGTCGTGGGACCACCTACACCCGCGGAGGGGTCCAAGGACGAGGTATCCTCCTTGGATGGACCGCCGCTCTTAGAAAAATACGGAGTGGAAGTCGCGGTTTCGTCGACCCACTTCCGCCGGAGATTAGCGGCAGTCTCGGGCCGTGTTCCTTCTTCTATTTTTGTCCCTAAGAAACGTTACAATGCAACGGAATGGACATTTCGAGGGATGTGAAATGACACGCGGGACTCGCGTCGCTATCCCGCGGAGAATGAGACAGATGTGTCACGGAATGATTGGTTACGAAATGTACAATATCATTTCAACGATTGAAACTTCTTATTCTGTACGTGAACGGTGCCACGGGGGAAAGGATTAGCAAAGCGCTTACTGGCGTCTCGAAATGACTTATCGCTCGTAATTTCATCGTGAGATTAGGATTGCTCTGAAGAAATCGAATTTTTGCAAAGTCGCGGCTACACGAAAGTGGGGGATTAGAATACGAGTGTTGCTTCGCGAGCGTAGGCACGACGACGACGCTGCCAGGCGATCGAGTTACAAGTTTCGAATATCCGCAAGCAGTCGTGACTGCCTCTAGTATTTCGCAAGCGTGAGGCTCGCTCGAATTTCGTAAAAACGCTATTTGGAGGCGAGAAAATGAGTGTCTAAGTTCCTGACTGTATCGATATCGCGTGATAATCGTAGGCGTTCTCGTCTTGTTCTCTTTCACCTACACTCTTTCAATTTTTTTCTATCCTTTTTATCTATTGCTCTCATCCAATGGAATATTTCTTCTTTCTTTACTTTGTTCCCGATTAGATAGAACTTACAAGCTAAAAAATGAAGAATAGATATGGGAATATATGTGTTTTCACGATATGACTGATCATTTCTCGCGCTATGCTGAATTACTTATTTCTATTCTGATTTATGTATGTGCTGGGGGTGGTTTTCGCCACCACATCGCTCCTAAAGTCTATGCGCGTGTTAATTAAGTTGGTGTGGCACGATCAAGAGATGAGTGATATACGTTTCTGTAACTCGACGCGGCCAAAGGTGTTGGATACAAAGTATTTCGCTCAACCCAACAACCAATGATAACCAAAACGTGAAGGGCATTTACAAACGTCACAGATACAATTTTCGCAGAGTTCCATGACACTTCAAAGGTCCCTTCCTATTCCGCTTTGAAAAGAGTTAACAACCGTGGACACGTAACGCGCCGACACGTTTCAGCGGGTGCATTGCCGTGCAATGGAAAGCGCGGGCATACAAGAGGAAAGAGAGGTCGGTATACTTTCTCACGACGATTCACGCGACGCACCGGGGACGTCGAAGCCGCGGCGGCGGCGTAGAATAGTAGCGCCGTGAAAGATTGTCCGGGCGCGAAGAGAGAAGACAGGAGAGGAGAGGAGACGAGAGACGAGATGAGAGGAGAGGAGAGCACGGTGGAGAAAGAAAGAGGGACTGCGGAGCAGGGGGATTTGTCGAGCCGTGCTGTGGAGGGGCGCCGAAAATTGGGTACTGGTGGGGGTGATGGAGACCAGCCGCATAATGACAGGGTGCCTCGCGCCAAGGCCCCGCTAACGAACCGGCCCACGGAACCCAAAGGGTCCGGGCTAGGACACGACACTGTATTATTTTACCATTTCGGGGGTCGGGGGCATCATCAGAAATCATCGCCGAATCCATATAATCAGTAGACGGTTACGTGCAGCCATGATTTTAAGAGCTGCATGGAGGAGCGGAGGAGGGTGGTGCGTGGCAAACGGCGACGCTGGACCGAGGCAGGGCGGAGGGGGGAGGGAGGGAGGTAGAGGCCTAATAAGGCGAGCGGTCGTAGGTGCCTCCACGACGTCCTCGTCCACGTCGTTCTCCCGGACAACTCGCGGACTCTCTCCCCCGGGTCCCCCGATACGAACTTATAGGACTCATTGCGGCCGCTAATGACACGGACGCGATAAAAAGCAAGCGCACTCCTTCTTCGCGATACACCTTTGGCCGATTCTTTTTCCTCCTCGTCCGCGGCGGCGCCATCTTGCACGAAAGGTGGGCCTTAAAACGTCCCAATGAGATTGCAAATGCACGGTAGGACGATTCTGGGGCGCGATGCAGCCGATGCGGCAGAGCGGCGAGAGGAGGACGAAATTGCGCGCGGAAAAAAGAAACTCGGAGTCGTGTGCGACCTCTGGGAATTGACGAGGCCCGGGGTGAGAGATCCCGAGCACTCCGACGAGTGCTTCTTCTTCTTCTCTCTTTCTCTCTCTCTCTCTCATGTCGTCCGGAGAGCGTGTCTCTCGGTCGCGAAATGAGGATTCGCGTAATTGAAGACAAATTGCTGCAGGAGCCTGTGTGACTCCGAAAGTGTGCACTCAGAAATATCAACTTTGCAATCTTTACTTTTGCACGGCGTTTAGCGGGAAGTAAGAAAGCACCAGACCGGTGAAAAGGTGCATTAGCGTAATAAAAATGCGGTTTCGCGAGTTGCTTACTCATAAGTAATGATCGATCGCGTAGAGGAGGAGTTGAATGCGTTAGAGTCGTGCGTGCGCTCACGAGCTAACATTTCTATCGCGTTCGCTCTTTATATAATATTATTAATTCCCGACGTCTGACGTCCTGTCGATGATGCATCTTAGGAGCTCTCAGCGAGTTACATCCATGACATAGCGACACGATAAAGGCCGTCAGCGATTAATTGATATTTATAGCGATTTGTGAAAGCTCTCCGTAACGATTTCCGTCGATACAACGAGAGAGGCGACCAGCGAATTTAATATACGGGCCCTCGATACTGTATTTGTGCGCGAAAGTCCGCGAGCGAACGTCAGGAGGCGAAGCAATGAAGTGCAATACGTGAGCACATTGAGAAAGTCGATCGATAAAGATCTAAATGAAAGTTGTAGAGAGAATATAAAGCGATTCTCCTGAGCGCGCTTACTTTGCGTAGGATCGACCGGTTTAGTGGAGAAAAAGGGAAGAAGAGCATTTTGCATGTTACATATCCTATACACTGATTGGAAACTTGCCATTCATAAGTCGTAGCGCGAGTGTCGAATAAAAATAAAATAAATTCCGCGCGGCGCAGGAAACGAACCAACCATATTGCGCGCGGGCGTATATATATATATATATATATATATATATATATGTCGTATATTTACAGTTGTAATAAATACGGCGTAACAGTGGCGGTCGCGTAAAATCGTTGAAACAATGATTGTTGATATTTCCACTGATAACTCATTGAGCTAACTCGTTCTGTTCTCATGAACGTCTCAATTATAGGATAAACTCGGTCCTATCTGAGATAAACAATGTAGGCGACCTTAATTCCCTTTGTGTCCCCATTTATCTTCGGACGAGATATAGAGAGTGTTTCGACTCGCGGGGAGAATAATTTAAATCCGACGAGGAAACGAGACTCCGTTCGAATATCCCGTGGGATTGTTGGCAGAAGATAGAGCACGGTCCGACACTTAGGCAGTATCGACACTACGACACGCGTTATTTCGATAATTAGGGGCTTTCTCCGGGCGGGGGTATCGATGTTGGGGTCTCACGAACTGGTTTGAGAATTCTACGGCCCTTGTCGGTGGTTTTCGTCTATAGATAACACGATTGACGATTCGACCAGACTTGTCCGCGCTCCGCTCCGATCTATCTACGATATATCGCAGTGCTGTCCTCCTATATTCTCGAATCATCTAATAGTACGATGTCTCCCATTATCGAAACGCGTTGTTCACGCTTGGGAATCTTTTCCGTCGCCACAATTTGAGGATGACTCGATAGAAGTCCCACGGAACTCTCGCGGAATATGAACTCAATATGTATCTTCGTGCTCGAGTCGAAATTTTACTTCTACATTAATGGTGTAATTATCTTCGAATTGAAATTTTGATACACGGAGAAAATTTTATAGTAAAAATTACTAAAATTTTGTAAACGATAATTGACTATTCTTTCGTTTTATATTCACTATTTATATTTTAGGGACCGAAACGTGCCGTTAAAATATTTACTATGTCTCTAGCGAAATTTATTGTGTTCTTTAGTAAGATAAAATCTTTATCAATCTATTTCTGCATTACTAGAAACATACTAAAATTGAAAAAATTTAATGAAAAAATAATTAATTTTTTTATTTTTAATTCAATGAATTTATTTAATCAATTTAATTAAATAAAAAAAGAAATTATAATATTCTCGAATTAGAATAAGATGATGAAAACACAAGAAATGTTAGATCTTTAAAAGCTAAGCACATAATATTCTTTCCGTGTAGGACTTAAAGACAGAAAGAATGAAAACAAAGGAGATACAATTTGTGTCAACATATTTTAGACAATTAAGACCGAATCCTGATATTTGAGTGAATATTTGCTAAATACTGGGAGAATAATAATGTTTGACAAAAGAACGACTGCAGTTATGTGTCTCTAATAATGTACTGTAAAATAAAATTTAAATTTGGTTCAATAAAGTAATGAGAACAAGCAGAAATAAAAAGAAAACAAATTCTAAATTTCGTTTCAAGGGCGGGATTTCCTTCTTGTTAGCAAGTTCGTCAAAATCGTCCGTCCAAACTAGCAACATCCTGTGTAATAAATAATTTTACACACCTGGAAATGTATGATGTACCACTATATGTGTCTTAATGTCCTCCATTCTGGTTTCCCAATCTAGAATCTTGGTTCCTGGCGTAGCACTCCGAATACTTCTTCGTGATACTGACACTCGCATAAATACAGTTAGAAACACGTTTTAAATAATACGATATTGACGAGAGTTCGATTAAGTATTTTAAAAGATAACCAACAGAAGAGAACAACTAACGCACTGAGACATGTACTCCACAGTATGTGTGTCGCTCGCCAGCTCGGCACGTTATGAAAACACTTGGAATAGTGAGCGACATACGTAAGTAAATTCGACCGTTATGAAGGTCCGCAGTGTTTTGAAAGTGTCGATTGTTGTGTTGTCTCTCGGCCAGCAGCGAGCGACTGACGTTTTTTGTCTATTATTGGATACTCTTGTACGTTACACACTTTCTCAAGACCGAGCCATTACGTTTCGAATCGATGGGAAAGATAAAATCACCGCGACGTAAAGTACATATATCGGAATGTTATTTGTGATTCCCGGCGAGTGATTAAAATATTTAATTGAATTCTCGTCGATATTCCGATACGTGTTGCTCCGATCGTATCGTATCCACGCAAGTGTCAGTGTCCAGTGAATATCCGGAGAGCAGCCAGAATAGAAGACGCAGGACTCGAAATATAGATAGCAATACATCATATTCCAGGTGTGTAAAAACATTTATTATGCGGGATATGTTCCATTTTAATGCACGTTTGAGAAATTTACTGAGAGTAAGATAATACTCGAGTAGAATTTAGTAAGCACGTTTCGCAAGCGCAGTTGTGTGTCTCTAATAATACCCTTTAGGCCGCAAGGCTCATTTTCAACCTATTAACGTCTTTCAATTTTGTTTAACACGTTTACTATCACGGTTTATTTGAAACACTCTTTTCATAGACCTCCTCGTATTTTTTCTTTTTTATATATAATTGCGTAAAACATACTTGGTTTGTGACAATGTAGACACAGAAAAAAGTTTTTGCTGTCATACATGTGTGACATTAGTCTCTAGAGATTATTGCGTCACATATATATGATGTTAGTAGGGAACTTGTTATTGTTGTCGTATGTATTGAACACAAGTTCAAATTTTTACTGGTGCACAGTATAAGACACACAACTATTGTCTTGATAACTTTTTTCTTTTTACTTTCTTTAAATTTCCAACGATAATACAAAACAAGAATAAAAACAAATAAAAATGTACAGATAAAATATTGAGATAATCATAGATATTGAATAATTCCGAAAATCGATTTTCTAAAAGTGTTTATAGCACAGGATCTGGAGATATTCTAAAGATTCTAAAGGATTTCAGTAGATCCTTTCTGAAACCTCAAAATATAGAGAAATCAGTAGTAAATGAACATTTATATCATCAAAATAAAACAATAATGTACGTTGAGATTACCCACTGGCTTTAGTTCGACAGAATTTGTAAGATTAATGTACTCGTAGAAAATGCAATGACCAAAATTTTTACTCGACTATACAAATGACTTCCGAAATGGAAGAAGTACGATTTGTATATATTTTTTATGTCACTGCCCGTTTTTATCATTCGCACTTCTTTTTTGTCCGGTTCGCCATTGCCCTCTTTATTGCGTCCCACCTCACCTCATCGCGAGTACATTCTCCCTCTTATCTTTATTTTAGATCGCTTAGCTCATATGTCGCGTGTCACGTTATAATAGCTCATACGCTTATATGTTTATATGTTACGTACGTAATGTTAGCACACGTATTTCATATTGAATTAAGCCTAGCTGTGACACTCTTGCCTTTTGTGTGCAAATACTTAATTTGAACCTGACGCGGTTCTTCCTTTTTCTTGTTTTACTTATTGCATTCAATAAAATTATGATTATATCGTTGTCTTATTGCGCACTCGCTTATCAGGCACGTGCCTCGACACGATCTGTTTTCGTGTAATGTTCACGGCGCGCCTTTTCTCAGGAAACGTAAGTCGACATTCTAGCAATACCATATTTAATCAGCGACAAAGGAAATATATATGATCGCGTAACTGCGTACATAATATCAATTACTTTGTCCACGCAGTAGTCATGGTCTTGGTCAGCATTGAGTATTAATCGATAAAAATTTTCTTTGATTAAAATAATCGGCAAATTAATAATCAAGATGAATCAATATATAAAATCACATACAATTTTATTAATTAATGAAATTAATTATTAGTCAAACTTTCATGTGATTGATTATACATTAATTAACCTCTTCAGTGGTAATTTAAAATGACTGCAATTCTCTCCTCAAGTCTCTTTTCTTTTTAATAACTGTATCTAGATTTCTTTTCTTTTTATTGCTTTTTTCTTCGAAGCATAAAGTACAAAATATATTTAATTTATATTTGCTATGAATTAAAAAGAATACAATAATTTAGATAAATCATGAGAAATTTAGTATTTTATCAAATTTCCCGGACATACTATTCAGGGATTAATAATTTCATCAATCGATGAAAAATGTGTGATTATATATATGATGTGTGTGTGCGCGTGTATGTGTGATTGATTCACATTGATTATTAATTTGCCGATTATTTTAATCAAAGAACATTTTAATCGATTAATATCTAACGCTGGTCTCGGTATACACACCGCGAGTCAAGCGCGGCACCACCTAGGTGGTATATCAAAAGCACGAAGACAATGCGCGATAATTGAGTTTTAATTAAGTGCGCGTTTGGTGCGGACGTTTAGCACGAGTGATTCTGCACGTAATCGACGACGGTGGAATCGGCAATCGACGCATTTATCGGGAACGCGATGTTAATGAATAAGAATCGATTCGCACAATTTTCCGATTTTGGAAGATCTTCCGTAAGCCTGTACCGCGTCAGCGTCATCAAGGTCTTCGACCGCAGGATCGCTGTTATTACTTATCACAATAACGTCTCAACGCCTTCGCGGTAACCGGATTGCTAAGTGGTTTACATAAGTACGCGAGATATTCAGAAAATATGTATTTTCTTCGTTGCGCGCCGACCTCAGCACTTCCACCGACGGTATTCAGAAAATATTAAAACAGTGCACTTTGCGTATGTAGACAATAAAATCCATAAAATTGAACAGGCGCTAAAGCGTCTATCTTTATATTGCAGCTTGTGCAATGTTAGTAAAATTTGGCGCGAGCGCTTCTTCGTCGCACGTCCGTTTTATCCTTTTTCGACGCGTCCGTATGCACATACACGTCCGTACGTGTGTATGTAATGCATGTGTGGTGTGTAATGCAGGCTACGCGCGTGCTACCGCATCGCGGAGGCAATATCATTTTTCAGGCACGACGCTGCCGATCGATTATTTCCGATCCGAGTAATAATAATATGTGAACGTAATTGCCTCGTCGTTTAGATTAGCTATTAATTGCTTCCCCCGGTGTATTTCATATGATAGGTGTCATTTATAGCCGCACCGTTGCCGCGCGACCCGACAAGAGGAACAACTTGATATTGCCTCTGGCGCGATTGGGTCTTGCGCACCTCGGCCTCTGCCTCTTTAGTGTATACGCGCGGCGATTCAACCGAGCTTTACGAGTTACGTGGAAGTCCGATTACGTGGATCGGATATGATTTTTCGATTTCGCGAACTTTTTAATCGAGCGTTATCACGCGATCGGAAAAGCATCAATTGCGAAAGTAATTCTACTTTCGTTCGTACAAATGTTCATTTTTCTACGGAGTTTTTTTTCTGATCAAGTTTAGTTATTGCAAGAAATAGTTGCCAAAAATCATTCTAGGTTGACTCGTTGACTATTTGTCCCGGGGATATGTAACGAGGATAACATTGACAAGGAATTGTCATTTCATTGGAAAAGTTGAAAAGGAATGATGCTTGTATATTTTACTGCATCTTCGTTACATGCATATGCACGAGAACGTATTTTTTGTGCAATCATATATGTATACGAGAGATACGTAAACATCAAAGTGGCGTCATCTATCGGTCATTCTGTTGCACTAACGGAGGAATGCTGGACCAATGATAGGATGCAAAAGGATGAGCTAGGATGCATTAGAATGCATTCAGGGATTTAATTATCCCATCTTGGAAAATATTATTTTATAATTTTTATAACAAGACGGTGTATATATATTTATGAAATACGTTCGAGTACATTGAGAATTTAGCAACGAGGCAAAACTAGATTAAATTAGCTGTACTAAGGTTTAAGTGGAATATTGGGCCAAAATTGAGATTTTACTTTATCTTTATAATTGTCCAACGTAGCCTGTAGAGCAGTCTCCATTGCCAGGATTTTGGGACTTGCTTCACCATACAACTCATTCGCCTCTTCTTTCCTTGCACGAGCACTCACGGCACCACCAATGATGAGATTATCTTCTGTGCTTTCTTCTTCATGCGTGGCCTTACTAGATTTATATTTCTGCTTCATCTCCCTTCTATGTCTTTCGCTTTTCTCAAAAAAACTCAGCATCTCTTCAGTTACAGTAAATTCAAGCTCTTCAGCATCTTCATCGTGTACATTTTCCTTGATATCTTCTTTGGAATAATTTGTTTCAGTTGTCACATTAGAATGGTAAAACTGGTTAATGAGTGATTTTATTTTATTGCGTAGTATCTCATTTTCATATTCAAGAGCCATGCAGCGTGATCTCCACCAGGTTACATTGTGTCTGTAAGCAACGACAATAATAACGTATTTAGACAATGAACTGCACAAGAAAATTGTTTCTATTTCTCGATGTCCGTTAATCTTAATTATCTTTCTAATATGTTAATAAATATTTACTTGTACAAATCGATTCATTAAAAACGATTCATTAAAAACATTAAAAACGAGAGAAGCAAAATTGATGGCAAGGATCATAATAAAAAGAAGCGTAAAAAGAAATGTTTACTTGAGACTTACTTTGTTTGCCATTCTTGAGCCGCCGTGTAATTCTTCCAAAACGCGTCAGCTTGCATTGTACTTGTTTCTGATGTTTTTCGAGTATAGAATGTACTAGCATGCCCCGGAACACTCTTTTGACGTTTCGAGGACCTAACCTCAACTTCGACTCTAATCTGATCACGTAGTCGCTTTCGCCAATGTCGTTTTTTCTTCCACTTTCTGTTTCGTCTTGTGGGGACAAATTCCATACCTGTCAGGAAGCTATTTGTGCTTTGTTTGGATCAATTGTTCATCTAGCACAGAGTAGACGCCATAAGTGTTTGTGTTTCTCTCGTGCGAGTGTTGGTAAAGTCCGCCATGATGTCTGTTACGAACCGTCGGTAATATCAATGCTTATTGCCACTTTTAAAAATATCACTGTTTTTGAACGCCATGTTGAAAATATATCTAACCGTCTTTTATTATGATACTTTGCCCTTGATAAGAACGAATCGGTTCTATGCATTATTCTAGTGCGGGCAAAGGACATAAATCTACTAAAATATGCAGGTATAACGTAGGTGCCGAATATTGACTTGCTTCTTTTCGGTGGAAAGGAATATCCGGCTTCATGTTCCCGACGCGATACGATAGAACCCGATAGAAGTCGGTTCCGAGCATCTAACGATATCGCGTTTAATTGGCCTCACGCGGGCCAAATATCGCACCGAAATGATCGCCCGTATTTAATTCGGCACTCCCGATATTCGTTTATACGCGGGATTCACTTTCGACCGGCAAAAAGATGCGTCGAATACGGAGCGATACAATCGCGTTCGAACCTTCGCGAAACAACGCGAAATTGTCGCGGTTCGTACAGTGGCGTGACGTTATCCGTTTCACGAATTTTGAACGGCCGTTTACAAAGTTTCAACATCAAGTTCGGCAATCAAGTGATCAAGTGATTGCATGTTTTCAATGTCATCATTTATTTTAACATTTTGAGCATCAGCCATTTTTCAAGTATTTTGCATACGTTGAATCGCATAATTTCTAATAAATAAATTATCGTAATTTCGATGAATCTATTTCTACAACACGTGTATTGACTCGTTGAATGTTTCCTTTTTGCTACTTTACTTCGTTGAACATGTCTTATGTGTAAATTATTCTTCGGGAGTGCCGAAAATAAGTTTCGTGCGTTTTTTGTCTCGAGAAAACATCATTAAATGATTACCAAAAGTATCTTACAAAATTATAAGAATTATTTATTTTCATACAATACGACTTAACATTGAGTCAAGAGACCTTTTATTTACAATTAATACAACTTACGTATCAAATGAGTTTTTTATTCTTTAGTAAATAATTGAATAGCGAGTAAATTTTGCCTATATTTAAAGTAAAAGTATCAATGATACTAGACATGTATTTAACTTTGAATTTATTATTGTTTTGGCCTTTAAATACGAATATATTTAAATTTTTAACATACAGAGAGAAGGTGTATACACCTATTGAATATATACATGTACTCTGCATTGAAAGTTTATGGTCTACATACATCTTGCACTGGCTCTCCTGTGCTTGGCCTTCTTAAATATTCTTAAATATTCTTAAATATTCTTAAATATTGTTTTTAAATATTCGTATCTAAAGATCAAACAATAAGAATGTTTAGGATTAAAGACTCGTTCAGGTATTGGTACTTTTATCTTACCAATAAGGAATAAAAGCTCTTTTGACTTGACGATAAGTCATATTACTAAAAAATAAAGACTTGAGCAGAGCGAAATGCGGAACGACCAAACAGAAATGAGGAAACTGGTCAGCAAAAGTATATGAAAGATTAAATACGTGATCTTTATTAGAAATATACAGTGACGTGTCATGAGGCTTTATATAAATCTAAAAAAGAGGCTCTAACTTAATTGAGAATGACGCGTGTATAACACTTACTCGAAGTCCAGAGGTCTTGTTATGTCTTTGTTCCGTTTTTCGCATCTGAGAATCGCGCATTAAATGTCGTGACAAAGTTTCTTGTGTACACTGATATACCTCGTTTTTCGCATGTTCTATAATCTCTCCTTTTCTCTTCTTAAGTTATAAATATCTCAAAATTCAACACTACTATTAGTTACTTTGCGTACTAAATTCGCAAACACGAGGTAAAAGTCACGTTTACATAATTTACGCTTTAGAATTTCAGGCTCAACAGTCAATTACAACATTTAAAGAAGGAAAAAAAGTACTTCACTTACTATTTAAGTAAAAAAAGAAAAATTTTACCAATATAGTATACCTGTGTGTAGGAACGTGCTTTTTCTTCTTCTTTTTCTTCATGTGTACATATTTGTTACTCCACTTAAAATTGACATCTGATTCGATTTCATTGAAAGCCGCGTGGAAATTATTGTCACATCAACAATATTTCCAAAGTATAACACTTTCTTGGACAAACATTGCAACAGATATTTGATTCTCAAGTCGAGCAGACTTTAATCACTTCTTTTCTCTGTCAGTGAATCACTATAAAAGACCAGTCCTGACCTCACATATACGACAAATCTAATCCGCGCTCAAACGATACTTCATTTTCTCCCAACTTAACACTGCCACTCGTTGAACTATTTCTCCTTGACCCATTAGTAACTGTTGTAGCCTGAGAATTATTACCAGACGCCTCGCCACCGTTCATACTATTATTTGTTGATGCTTTATACAATGGCTTTAGTCCAATAATTACACGAACACTATCAGGGAGTTGATCTGCTACAGCCATAAGTTGATAATAAATACCTTCTGCTTTAGAGAGCGTCCAAGGCAGCTCAATGTGAAGTGACAAATCGTTTATATGCTGTGAACAATAGTATTACATGCTGTGTTAGATTTCGGTAAATAATTGTTATTTATTGTCACATAATTTAAAAAAAATGCCTTAATTTACCTTCAGAATTTCCGTAAATCCGTAATTGTTTTCTATTAAAATATTCTTCTCTGTGTCAAGAATAGCTGCACAGAAGAGCAAATGAAAGTTTTTGCAAGGTAGATCCGTCCACAATATCTCCCATAATTTCATTATATCAATCGAGTTAAATTCTCTTTTGAAAAGTACTAACAACCATCGGAAGCAAAAGAACATATTGCCAGAGTCATGTCTATTTAGATAATAAGCCAATTGTGGTTCTGTGGTGCACAGTAAGGTGTGCAATTGGCACAATTGTGCTTTCATGCCGGCTTGATCTATGTCGAAGTTAGAGCTCTGTTTTAAAATAATAAAAGTCACATAGTTTCAAGTATTGATGTCATGTAATTATGCAAAAAGAAACATTAGACTTACCAATTTATCCATAAATCCAACAAAACACCAAAATGCATCGACCTCACTATCCATTAGAAACAAAATAGGACTAAGAAGGTCGCTCATACCCTGAACGTAACCTAAATCGAAATTGTACATTACATAAGTCATGAGTATATGAGTTAGTTGTTCCAGATGAGGATTATTATCTCCAGCATAATAAGGGTGTGTTCTGTCTGTCCTGTTAACATCTTTTTCTGAAACAAGAAATAAAAAAGAAACTTATATTCGATTCAGAACATAAACTTAAAAAATAGCAATTTAAGTACTTTATTTATTACCTATCAAACTTTTTCGTTCTTTATAATCAGAAAACCGGTTTTCCTGTTCCGGTGTAAATGAACGCCATTGCAATTTCATCCTAAAGTACTCGTCAGTCTTTTCATTTTGTAGATATGCTCTTTCTTTATTTGTTGAATTCCATGGGTAATAATTCAATAAGTATTTCCACACTTCAAAACGTAATGATGGAGAGATACCCTAGTGGATTGATAATAACACGTATTGTAAAAATGTGTTCTACATTGCTAAAAATACTAACACAAATATATTTAAATGCATACCCCACGAAAGATGATTTCTTTGACAGCCTCTGGATTAGTAATTCTTCCCTCTGAATCTTTGGACTTTTCCCATTGTTCTGATGTCAATGGTGCACCTAATAACAATCATAAATCTCATATTTTCAAGAAAACTTGCACACAGGCTTTTATTGATTCTTCTTTTCTGGTTAATCTGTATTTTATAAGAGAGCTCTATTATTTCTAAATTGATACATTACCACGTGGACATGGTGGTCGTGGAGGTAAATCTGCTCCAACACCAATCACTTCGTACTCGTCTCCAGATCCAACAGATACAGATATAGGTGGTTGAGGATCGATCGTAAGGGAACGATTTAACAAGTCGGCGACTGCTTCCTCAACAGGTCGTTTCACTGGTTCCTTGTATACTATGGTGTTATATCTATTATATATCTTATACCTATACACAGGTGCTTGCTATGATGATTTGAGATACATCAATCCTAAATTATAAATCCACTTACACCAGATATCTGCGAGTTTGCTGAATGCCTCCATTGTTGTCTCATATGGACGATTATGTAAATTTTTTACAAATTTCCACACATAATCAGAGGTGTTTTCTTGAAATAGATCCAATTCAGCGAAGGATTTAT
Source organism: Odontomachus brunneus (assembly GCF_010583005.1). Taxonomy (NCBI): domain Eukaryota; kingdom Metazoa; phylum Arthropoda; class Insecta; order Hymenoptera; family Formicidae; genus Odontomachus; species Odontomachus brunneus. Next base: position 1,355,182 of record NW_022639468.1, on the reverse strand, counting down.
TTAACACCGATTCAACTTGGTCCATAACAAGATACAAGTTCCTGTCCATGCGTGATTTGACGAATTTGATGAATCCTTTGAGCGAGTTGATAAAACTTTCAGCATTAGATAGCTGAAAGAAGGCAACGTAGGTGGTACCATCCCTCTGCATAAGGATGAGTTGTTGTCCACTATGATTCACACGAAACGACTTAAGATCGGAGAATAATATTCTAACATTTCTTGTACGTCCTAAAGAATCTGCACCCTCTGAGGATGTACGAGTCCTTCTAGTGTGTGTGTCCACTAATGACCATTCTGGATCTTGATCTTGATACTCTGACACTACAGAATCTTCAACAGGCTTCCATTCTATACATTTACCAAAACTCTATAATAACAAAATAGAGGAATTTATAATATTCACAAACAACATTAATACAATGCTAAAATAACACAAATCTTACATATTCCACAATGTTGAGTGTGCCTGAGCTATGGACATCTTCTCTGGTGTTCGCTCCACGAAGCACAACAGCAGTATGAATACAGAGATCCTGTTCATAAAATGATTAAATAATTAGATCTATTAAGGAACTATTAATACATGTGTAATAATCGCATCATTGGCATTATCAATACACTGCAAGTATTAACTTGTGCAACAATGAAATATGACAGATCAGTCAATATCAGGTACCTGCTATTGTACTGTTTATAAACAGATTGCAAAATGTCATAAATAAATTATATTGATACGTCGTGCAAAAATCGCCTATTCACAATCTTTATGATCGCGTAAATTAAACGAGTCGTCCGAAATTCAGTCACAAGTCGTAAAAGTCGAATGAAACTTAACCTCTAATTCGTCAAAGAAAACACAGGAGACCACGTACTTTGATCGAATTGCAGCAGGTGCTACATTTACACAATTAATAGAAACATTATTCCCACGTTGTCGCGAATGTTTACTGAGCATTGAATTTTCATTGACATGCAATGAGTACATGTGGGCGGGTGCATTTGGGGAACGTCATCTCGTACAAACGTGAGCGTGATCATACTCGATCGCATCGGCCAGTCATCCTACAGGACCTCGCCCGATAACCATATGAAAAAGGGTATGCTCACCTTCCCTTGCTCGGCCGGTTCAGACATATCGTATTTATATGAATTAATCTCCGCTACTGCCGTTGAAGTCAAGTGTTCTACGTCAAGTTCATCACAACTCTCCCACATCGCGACTTCCTATCTCCGTCCCTATCTCACGTTCTTTCTTTTACGCACTCACCACGGAGATTCCCTGTCTCGCTTGCACACCACAAGATCGCAACTGCGCGCTTTAGTCGTGGCGTGTGTCGCCTCGCTGCAAGCCACGCGTTGCTCCAAATTAAAGTGGCAAGTATACGGGGTGCATGTAAAGAGAGCAACAGAGACAGAGACAGAGGGAGAGAGGGAGAGGGAGAGAGAAAGGAAAGGAAGTAGGAGGTACAAAAGATGCTAAACTTTAATTATTTACGTTCTAAGATTCTTGATCAACTTGGTAAATATACTCCACGTTTCAAATAAAAAAGAAATAACCGTATTCTTATATCTAATAATTAAATAGAAAATTTCAAATGCTACTTTTGCTATACACTTTCACCTGGAATTTATGCTCGTTAGGAAACGATTAGATTATGCCTGTAGAATGAGACTACATCATATTTTTCCTAATGTATGTACTGATAAATTTGACAGTATCGATAAAGTTGAAAAGTGTAGATTTTTTTTCTATATAATATTGGTTCTTTTGTTTATGGAAGAAACTTGATAGAGAGAATAATGAAAATATTCTTCAAACTTAATATAACAACATTGTATATCAGGAAGAGATCATATTTGTTTTTCATCGATCCAGTAGCACAATGTATACTAAGCACTTACCGAACTAATTGACAAAGGCTTTCTTCTCGAAAAAAGATGCTTTTCTTTCTCGTAGTAAAATCATTCAAAGGCTGCCTAGCTTAGACATGTAGACTCGTCGGCAGTTTTGAAATAAATATGATCACACGTTTGCGATGCAGCGATACGTGTGCAGGATGTTACACCGGCTGCCTAAATAGACGGGCTAAAACTCAGGCGCAGCGCATCTGCATTATTGAGCGCACTAAAGTGCATGCTCCGATATGACAGGGGATAAATTTCGTCACGTTTTCACGAGTATCTTCTTTAATTTACGCAACTAAACAATAATGTTCAATTAATTTCAGAACAGAAATATGTAATAGTATACGTCTGCGTATGTGTGGGCGATCAAATTTAATTTAAAAATCATTTCACGCTCATGCGCACAAGAATCATCATCCGAGCGCCTGCATCACTGCAACCCGCTGCATAGTGCGTGCGATGTGAGACTACGGAGATTGTGTAAATAAAGAGCTATTGCTATCTTACGATAGGAATAACAAACTCTGATCTCTCGAGTCGCGCGCTGTTGTACTCGCTTCATTTGATTTCAAATCCTTTATTTGTGCGAACAAGATTGCACTCGATTTTCCAGCATAGTAAAACCAGTGTAGAAAGACGATGTACGAATGTATGCAAATGTATGCAAACGCGCAGAAAAATACATACTGCATTCAAGTAAATATATTACTAAAATATTTTATAAGTTTATATACCCGTAGATCTATCATAAATTCATCATAAGTATATATATATATATATATATATATATATATATATATATATATATATATATATAATTTATTCAAAATAATCAATTTTAATCTTAATAAATTTAACACCTCAATTAAGAATATTAAATTAAAAAAGAGTTTAGTTTTCTTATTACATATAAAGTCGAACAAACTTTTTTTTCGATAAAGTTTTACAATATTCTTATGAAGATAAATTATTCTTTTGAGTATGATAATGAATTTTTCTAAAATTTTTAATGAATATATATCAAGACAATTATTAAGAAAATATTCCTTATTAAAGAAAATTCCTTATTAAAGAAAGAAAGTAAACCGAGTGTAATCACTTTTCTTAGCAGGAGCATGATATTTTTCTGTATGTATAGCGAAACGTAGCGGATATGCAACTAAATAAAATAAAATGCGCAGACGTCTACAAGTAAAATACGCGTTGAGTAATTATTTGTTTTACTTTTTTATATTTTCTCCCTGTGGCTTATTTTGCTCGATAATATATGACATATTTTATTTCTTCAATATCAATTTTCAAAAAGCGCGACTCTTTGTATCTTTGAACGAAAAAAACACAATGATAGGACGAGTGATTAACTCATAACGAGTGATTATCAAAGGAAGCCACGTCATGTTACTACGGGACATGCGCACGTCTTGTGTTTCATACGATACGCGTTTCAAGGGAAAACTATTGTTTGTATCTCGAAAACGTTTTTTTGCGTCGCGTAGTAAAGTTTTTTATTACTTCTTATACTTTAATAACGAGCAATGGAATATTATTAACATTTAAAAATGCTGTTTACTTCCTTGCCCGATAAAGTTCCATCGCGTGTATTAAAGAATCTACGTGTCGTGTAACGGTGATGGATAAACATATGCTGCAACTGCACTTTTTGATCTGCAATCAAACTTCGATGAAAAAACATCGTGATTAAAAACTAGTTTCCTCGTCGAGGTTGCCCAGTGCGCGAGTATCCTCCTTTCAGGAATCGAGTACACCTGCACCGAACGGCTGCTGATCTACCGCACGTTACATTGCCCGCGTACAACTGTCATCTGATAATATTAATCACGCAGATAACAGCATATGCAAGTGAGAGACGAGAATCGATGAATAGTCATATGTATTACTGATACTCTTCAAAGAGCACCATTGTTTTCGCGCAACTACGCAGTAATATTCCTTCGCTGCCCAAATCAATACATATATAATCAGACCAGCGGAATTATTTAAAAATTCAGCCTATTTACGAAGCAAGCACGAAACTTTTATAATATCGCGTAGAATTATATTACAGATGATTCATCGTTCTTTCTTTGCGCGGGTAATGGATCACTTGTCCATATTTCCCTCCGTTAAAACAAGGGCGGCTCCCCGTCCCGAGTCTGTTTACATAATTGTCAACATCGTGATGCAAAGTAGATCAGCGGTAACAATCTACAACTGAAACGCGCGAGGGAAATGCGCGAGGGAACGCTGTGCTGAGGCCGTATCAGCCCTTTGTTTGACTGCAGGAGGAATAGAACGCACACTTTCCCTCCACGGTCCAAGTGTTACGCCGAGTGCAGTTGCACCAAGTACGGTTGCACCGAGCGCGTACGATGCACCGCGTGCGACCGCGTGGCCTTGCCGGAGAGTACGGCGGATCATGGGTCGACTGTGTGGTCAGGTATTTTAGATTGGACCCCAGGTAGCGGTAATGTGACAGAGAAAGACTTTGAAACCTCGAAAGGATCAACAGAGAGTTCACATTGTAATATAAAAACTATCGTGACGTAATATAAGAATGAGGCGATTTGAATACTTTAATGTAATCAAGAACTCTGAAAGCAAAGTCATGTCTAAATAAAATATATATTATTATTATTATATGATTATATTATATGAATTATATTATATGAATTCTCTTTGTACACATGTGATCTCTTATATACATATTTTTTATATACGTATGACCCCTTTTTCTCTTTCTTTCTCTTTTTTGATATTTATTTTTTTAGCACTCGATTCTTCAATCATATCATTTGTGTGCAGAAATGAAAAGCAAAGGGTAAAAGAAGGGGTGAGAAATCAATGATGCAACTCGGAATATCTCCTCGTGACATTGATCGGAAGTCAAGCGTCATAACAGCATCTCCAAGCGCGATTTGCATTTTAGGAGATATAATTAATAATTTACAACAGCTCGACGGTGTTTCAGAGTCGCGTATTCGCTTCAACCTTCGGCAGTTAGTCGCCAATATCACGGACGATTACAGTGTTGTAAAGAACCTATTTTCATGGAAAACAACCATTTTATAAAACGTAATATAGAAAGTTTTCTTTCTACAAACCAAGTACAAAAGTACAGTGCAAAAGTATAGTGTTTGAAATATGATAAAACGCATAAATAATACAAATTTTTTATCAAATGTCGTCCTGACAGATTCAGAAATCGAATCAAAAGAACTGTCGTGTGAGTAAAATCGTACCTATATTAAAGACTCATATTCTCACGGTAAACTAGTATTAGAGAGTTGAATTCATAGTTTAAAAATACCTGCATTAGTCTTTAAATATATTAGTATCGGTTCTCATATATCTTGATACTTTTCATAGACGCGTATATATATTTACTTCTATTATAAATTATTATTACTTTTTTCGCAATTAATATACTTCTTTCTCCCCACTATCTTAATTTTTCCAAATCAATTCTGAGTCACTGTTCCAGTGACTATAAAGAAAACACTATTTCCCGTATATAATTTATGTGTATAACATTTTAGATCGATATCATGAATATATTTCAAATATTGATTTTTGTCTATAAGAACGGACACTGCTCAACTGTGCTGCGTCTCGAAGACAAGTTAGATCACTTGTTTTTTGCAAATTGCATGATCCGCGGTTTACTTGAAATGGACGATTCGCGTGACCGAGTCGAAGGCTATGAGAGAAGGAAGGCGGAAGGAGAAAATAAACGCGCCCGTGTGCGTTTGCAAATGTACCGTGCTACGGTACGACGGGAGAGAAACATAGCGACCTACGTCTCTTCTCTAGACGTTCATAAACTTCACATTCCTCGGCAGCGAGAGGGCGAATACGAGCGGGCAGTGGCTCGTAATTCGAAGTCGAACGAAGGAAGAAGGATGGCGGGAATTTAAATAGACACTGTGGCTGCAGAAGGCGCGGGGCAGACCGGGGAAAAGTGATTGCAGCTGTGCGTTTCTTAACCACGAAGGCATTGCTATTTTGCGCTGCAAATTGAAACGTTGTCTGAGGAAGTAAGATATTCGTTTGATTGAGGAATAATTACGGGGGACATCGCCAGGGAATGCGTCATTTTCTCAGCCGATCACAGCGAGTAAAAATGACCCCGCAGAGATTTGCATTCCAAGTGCACGCGCACTCGGTACGGCCTCTGGACACTCGTGATAAGCATTGGCAAGAAAATGAGCGTGACTCAACTGTTTCATTGTATCGTTTCATAAGGCTAGTCCTAAATTATATATTACACATTTCATGATTCCTGCTCCACGTGACGTACCCCAGATTGAAGAAATTAACGAAACGCATGAGACGAGGGCAATTTATGCAGGCGTACGCGGCAAGCTTTCTTCCTTTGATTAATGCCACTTATCGGGTTTGCCAACAATTGCGTACAATTAACTGTACTGAGAAACACGAAAAGAAAGAAATGGGCACAAGTAGGAATTAACGGACGAGCGATTATCGCGGTTCTCCTAATTTCGGTGTACTTGACGTATTACAACTGCAGTTTGCTCTTATTGAAACAATTTCGCCGCTACTAACACCAGACCAAACTTTAGGGCGTGTTGCAATTCTGTGGCATCTTGTGAATTAACTTCGCTAAACATCCACACCGTCTAATGGCACTTGCCATCAAGATGAAGATTTCCAAAATACGAAGTGTCCTGGTGCGAGCTGCTAATTTTTCAGTAAAAGTATCCGTGTGTCTAAGGCTTGTATTAATAGTTATTACTTGAAATTTGTCTCGAGTATGTGAGATACTTCGATTTTAATTAATAAGGCCTGTATCAATAGTCATTACTTAAAACTTATTTCAAATGAGATTTTCAGATTTGAATTTAGAGCTTTTCAATGACTGAATTTAGAATTTTTGAATCGCGATTACAAATATAACGTCGCATATATTGCATGTACAACTGAAAAACTTAGATTTAATCTTGAATTCAAATTTGAATATTTGACGCGAAACAAGTTTTAAGTGACGGTTGTTAATACAAGTCTAAGTTTGTATTAATTATTTGGAACTTTCAAGTATCTCAAGAGAGTCTCAAGATTTACATTCAGAGTTATGAGAGTTAAATGAGAGGTTTTCAATTGAATCGCACTATAAATATTAATGTCACATTTATCATAAATCAACTGAAGACAAGTTTCAAGTTTCAAGTGACAACTGTTAATACTAAGAAGTTAGATTTGAATTGTTTAGCTATAAATATAATGTCGGCTATAATATCATGGATATTATATGATTTAACTAAAAAAAAAACTCAAAACTAACTCTAAATTTCTGAGTATCTCGCGCGAGACGACTTTCAAATAAAAACCATTAATACGGACTTAAGTTGCGAGCAATTTGCAAACATACATTCGCGAGTATCGAGATGATATATTAAAATAATTCAATCATTCGTATTCATAAATTGAATTCCATAGAATTGTAAAGTTTCACGTGTGCCGACGAATTCGGGTTGATGTTTTCTCTTTTGAGAGCCTATTACGAAACTCACTCCTATTCACACGTGCGCGCGTTGAGATCCGCGCAGTTTACGTTACATATATCGCACAGACAATGTAATATACGGACGAAAATTTTGGTTCATGACTTCTAAGAATAAATGATCGTGAGCCAATGGTTCAATTACGCAAAGTTGAACGTGTGTGCATCTGTAATTACTGCTTCTGTACGCCCACATGAATGCGTCAGCCGTAGTTTCCACGTTGAACGCGTTTGGTATAATCACACGTATCGATATCTCTCGATATAACGAGCGATCCGTGTCGCCGCGTCACGATTTACAGACTCGCAGACAAAGGCTTAGACGCAACGAACGTTGCGACAGAATGAGGTCATTAGTCATGAAATCAGCGCTTCTCAGTGTAAAAAGCGAACGCGCGCTATCCAGCGTACGTGAACAACTGACAACGGCGTTTCCGGCGGAGAGAAGCTGTGGCGGAAGCGTGTGCCGGATGACTGTATGGAAAGGATCGCGAAGCGAACTTCGATCTTCCCTTCGTAATCGGCTATGGCTTCTTAACTTGCGACACTGGAGAGAAACGAGGAATTTATTTTGCGCCTCGGAGCTACGGAAGCGTGGCGTTGCTGGCGTTCCCGCGTAGTGCTCGTGTAGAGATTCAATAGAACACATAAATACAGATGGCCCATGACTACCGGACACAAATAATTCCGGCAGCGTAACTAGAAAGGAATGCAGTTGCCGCTCGCGAAGAAATTAGTTTTTATCTCAGCCCGTAGCGTTCGTAGCTTGACCATCTAAAATGAAAAATTGAATAAAAATGAACGTCACTTTAGAACTGTTCTCTGGACGGTCTGATAAAATGATATCTCACTGACAACTGATTGCTAATGATATGTCACAGATATATATCATAAATAATGTGTGTTTTGAGTAAGTTGTTCAAGATTTTTCGTAATTTTCCTGGCTTTAATCAAAATATTCGACGGTGCAGGGCTTATTATCGCTGTCATCATTATATCAAATATGTCCATGTGAATAGTTGTTACTTGAAATTAGTCTCACGTGAAGTATTCAGATTTGAATTTAGGTTTGGGTTTTTTTATTTTAATCATATAATATATACGTGACATTACGATTCAGATGAAAAACTTGCATCTAACTCTAAATTCAAATCTGAGTACCTTGAGGTAAGTTTAAAGTATTAAAGTTTAAAGTATTAAACGACTATGAATACAGATCTAAGACGCTTCTCTCATTTCGCATGCAGTTGGATTACCGAATGTTTAAACATGGATTTAGAACGCACATCGTCGTAACCTAGGAATATTCTCCTCTGCTACTTCGGTATACACGTACGTCTGTCGTCAGGTATACCTGACACTGTTTAACGCGCGTCCAAGTACGCTAGCTCTCGTGCAAGATAACTATATTAGCTTACTGGAGGTTCTCTCGAGTTGATACTCACGATCTCCATGAATAAAACAAAATTGTCAGACGATTTACGAGAATTCTCTTAACAAGTAGAAGATTAGGTTCAAACCACGACGTTTTCTATCTACGATATACATGCATTTCATTTCTTCCCACAGTATTATTAATTAAATACGAGATTGCGGCGAAAAGTAACGCAAACAATTTGCTCAATTGTGTGGATAAGCAACGTATCATACCTGCCATGCCATATCCGAGTTCTTAGGATAGAATTAAAACAAAATAAATCGTTATTTTGGATCATGTGTATATCTATCTATTATGTCTATATGTGTATATCTATCTTGATTGTCTTGGACCTTTGTCACGGGGACGAAGGGGACGCGATAAGCTACAAACGATACGAGCCGTTTTTTAGAGATTATTCTCGAATTTATCACCTCGTTAACATTCTTTGTTTTCCGCTCCACGTAGAACAGCACCCGATCAGGAAAGTGGGAAGTCATTAGCGACAATTTCTTTCTCGAGAATTGCCAATTCGGGCAGCGCGCGTTTCATTGTCTCTGGTTGACTGGCGCTAGTACGTCATATTGATGCGAAGGTTACACGATGCGAAGCGAGGGACACAGTATTCTTAACCGCACAGGTGCAAAGTTCGCTGTGCAGGCGTACCTAAAATAGTAGAGTGTATTGTCGTTCCGAGGAACGACGTCGCATGGAGAAATCAAACATGGGCGCGAGTGCACGAGAGTTCAACACTGAAAGAAAGAAACGTTGATCTAATTGAAACTATAGTTACTTTTGGCCACAACCACAATTTTTGGTTGTTCTAATACGAGAATGATAGTATTAATATGCATATAAAGTTATTATCATTAACATTATAGCAGGATTTAATGAAAAAATAAATTTAATAATAAAAATAAAAAATCTCTGACTATAATTTATAGTAATTATTTTTCTACGTGATTATAGTCACAAACATTTTTTTCCAGTGAAGGAATAACAGGAATCAAATTCTTGTCGGAATAATAAGCATCGAGAGAATAAGCCGTTTAGATTTATTCCTCAAGTCGGCACGATTCACTTTTTACTCCTTGGAATCGGTGACTTGCAAATTGAGTGTTTACTGTTGTTTTATGTTGATATCTGTCGCTGGTAGGAGTACAAAAAATTCCTAAGTTTTCCCGTATTTCTTTTCGCCCACGACGGGTTCTTCGATCAATATTTAAAAAATGCAAATTTTTTCATAAAATTGTCGAGAGTCACCGACGCAATTTCTGAATTAAACGTAGAAAAATATATACGCAAATTTATCATAAGTTCATAAGCGTCAAATTTACTCGAAATATATTGTACATTTTGATAAGTTCAGCATTTAAATTAAGAACATTAAATTAAAATAAAATTTCGGTTTTGCTTACTACGAGGAGTTAAACGAACATTTTTGGATAAAATTTTATGATATTTTTATGGAGAGAATTAATTTTTTTTTTTTGAGTACATAATAGTTTAGATAGTAGCTTTGCTCCAATTTTTTAATGAGTACATTTTTAGATTATTATAAAAAAATATATATATTCTTCGCTGAACATAACCGTTACTTAAGAGAAAAAAACAAATTGAGTAATTGTTTTTCGTCGCAGAAGAATCATATTTTATCATTTTATATCATATTTTATCAGAAGAATATTTTTTCTGTGCGCGCGTGCGAGAGGCAGTGAATATCGCTTTAAGAATTCGATCGGACGAAAGGAAGCGCGCGATGATCCTAACAGATCCTACGCGTGCGTGTGAATCTTCTCAGAATGCATTTCCCTCGTCGCGAACGGGTTGATTAATTGCTTGTGACACTCTTCGGACGTTTACCGGCTTAACGCGAGCGCTAACAAAGACGCCACAATTATTATTAACGAATTACGTGTTCCAACATCGTGCAATAAACAATGTAATGTATCAGAACGTATGCAGCGGCAGGACGACACTTACGTCAGAGCCGAACCCGGACTTCGATCCTCATTCATGAGTGCAGGTGTCCGCCGTGGATTCTCTCTCGCTCTCCAGCTCTCTCGTGAACGAATCGAGCGTGTCGGCTCGTTGTGCTCATGCCAGGCGAGAAACCTTCGGCTCCAGTCTCTCGGTGCGAGCGTACTCGCGTCGGTGCGGGTGTACCCGACGTGTACCAGCGAGTTCGGTGCTAGAGTATCGACCCGCGGCATGTGGTGGCTCATTCTCCTTTCTCCTTCGTTCCTTCCTTTCCCCCGTGCTCGGAAGGAATTATAGTTCCCTCTCCTATTTTCTATCGCCGTTGCGCTCGGCCTGCTCTTCTCGCTCCATGCTCTCTCCTAAAGTAAGGTCCACAGGGCGACCGTAAGGTCGATACTCGCGCGAACGGCCACAGAAATCCCACCCTCACGACGCCGTCGCGCTTTGTTGTTCATGCGCGGCCGTCAACGATGTACAATGAGAAAAACGCGCCCCGCACAGTATCCTCGGGGTGACGGGAAATTCATTTTTCTTACGTGGCGCGCGCCAAATGATGATCGGACAACGGGAACTTGTGTTCTTCTTTTCATTTGAACGGATGCAACGACAAATGTAACACCTACCAATCTTCTTTCGCGACGTGATCGTCATAAGTGACGTTCTGCATGGTCCTACGTAACAGTCGTGTTAACCAATTATTTATATTTCGCGTAATAAGCTCGCGTACACGAGTGTCGTTCTGTTTTCTCGCAGCCAGGGGAAGTAATTACCTGCGCGCGCGCGCGCGCGCGAGAGAGAGAGAGAAGAAGAAGAAAATGATATCCCGCGAATCAAGTCCACGTGTGTCATTATCTTAAATCACCGTCGTTACTAGAAAATGCGCTGCAGGAATTTTATAGTCACGGTTTTTCTTTCTTCTCGTGAGTAATGGAGTAGTCTCACAGAGGCAAAAAGACGATGACGTGTTCTTAGTTGTATCGTTATGTATCGAAACCACCGTCCGATATTTGAAATTTACGTTTGGTCTTGCCCGCGCAAGAAAAATTGAAATCCTCAAAGAAAAGGCGAGAGTCATTTCTTAAAATATATATAGATATTTAATCTAACAATTGAATTCGACAGTATGCGATCAATCCGATAGCTAAATTAGTTGCATGTATTTTTATTATCTGAAATACAATATTTACCGCGCGAGTGTGCGTTAATAGCAACGAGGATGGGAACTTGACGTACTGCAATAATAATAAATAAGACACAGAATACAAAACCAGAGCAAATTTAACGTTCGTAAAAACCAAACGAGCAACTGTAAGCGAGAAGCACGAGAGATAATTGAAATTATTTGCTTCTCAATAATAATTAATAATGCATGAGATTCTAATAACTTGCTCTTGAACTTTGCGGAAGTATCAACGAGAAACCGTCTTATTACAAAAACTGTTATAAAAATAAAAAACAAAAAAGAGGAAAGGACTGAGAAGTGCGAAATCGAATTGTGCAAGTGGCATTTCGCACTTCTGCGCAACTTTGCATTGCGCGAACGTTTCGAAATTTTCTTATGCATTTTCCTTACGTAAGATTTCCCAGACGTATTTCTCAGACTGAAAAGACATTTTCGGCGGAGCTGAGGTCGGGGACGATAATGAATTTCTCTGTTCCCACTCAGTAAGAGTGTTCGAAGATATGAATATCGAGAACGTGAGCGAGTCAGCTGGGCGCTGGATCACCGTCAGCTCCGTCCCTGGACTCTGTCGCTCTCGAGCTCGGCTTATTTCGTCGGTGGCAAGGAGTGGAGGTGCATAGCTCGACAGCTGATCGCGGTCGGTGGTGCGTCGTGCGCGATCGACGCTCTCTCTCTCGTCAGTCGCAGTACACGTCGCGGTTCCGTTCGGTGCGTACGCGATACCAGGTCCCAGAATCACCTGGTGCGTGCACGCGTCCGTGATCGACCGCCCCCGACGAGGCAAGTCGATACCCGAGGTGGAATCGCGACTTACCGTGGCTTACTCTCTCGATTCAGTGCGAACGCAACTACCAGTGTGATCTGTGATACCGCCCCGCGTCAACCAGGGACCTTTAATTCGGAGCATCGTCGTGGAGCTTGACAGGTCCGAGTGCTTGACAGATCGAAGATGCAGAACGTCATCGTCGTGGTATGAATTGGGACGTCGCGGCAGCAGCTGAGCCCACTTTCGTCCGAGGGTGAGTTGTTATCCAGTTAGCATGCACGACCGTTCGCGTAGGAAGGACGTGTAGGTTGAATCGTCGTTGATATCGTTAGCTACCCCTACGCGACCCCTTGTAGCTATGCGTCATGGACGCCGTGACGGAAGCCTACCCTCCGCGCATCTGCCGTTTGCATTACGCAGTAATTAATTACGGGATAAGACCAAGTCGATTTATGCACGCACGAGCAGCGAGAGAAAGTCTCGTTTGTTCGTTAATGAATGAATCAGTACTTCTTAATTGGATCCATTTCCCATGAAGGGGGTCGAGTTTGGTGCACGCGTCGCTCGATCCAAAATTCAGCTTCACGTGTGTGTAATGATGCACTGATCAGACAGCGCGGAACACACTTTGCCCGGTCATCGACATATCACTCCCTTGCTTCTATCGGCGAATAGGCGTTCTCACTCGTTCCGAAACACATCGGAACGCTCTCTACAACGCGACTCCCCGTGTCCCCTGGTTGCGCGATACTTTGACAATTTTGTGAATGGACGAAGATCTATGTTTCATAACTGCGACTTGTATGAATTACTATCGGGATCGAGTTGATATATCGTGCAACTGCACTGTTTGCCACGCTATTGTTGCTACATAGTTCGATATTTCGCAATTACTTGGTCGGTTCGGCTGGACGTCTTTTATTTCCGCGATGCGCCACGGAAGAACTTCGACGATACTCTCCCATGACCTGTTCCTTAATCATTTTCTAAAACTCGCGATTCTCAATTTTTGCTCAAGTTTACATGAATTTTGAAACGGCTACTTTACGATTATTTTAAGTGACGTTTATAATGTCGTTAAACGACGATTTATTTCGGAACGTCGAATGTCTGTTCACTTGAAAACAAAGCTCATCGAACAGATGTTACTGTCGCATAGGATTAAACAAGAGGCCCTTCCTAGTCCCGTCTTCCTCGCCATGAGCGCGAGTTTCAATGGCCTTAGAAATGGACTCGAGATCGCGATGCGTGCTGCTTAATAGACGCCTTGACCAAGCAACCTGACGAGTATGTTGCGATAACAGCTATTGCGTCGAGCACGTGTGTCGCGTGTATACGCGACATTGCACTCGATGAGAAGAATTCGCGTATATTTGTCGAATGATAGTTCCGTTCGCTCGGAAAATCATTGTCTGTGCTGTCCGTTAGTGCCACACAATGCTCGACGCATCCTATTTTCAAACCGAAGAACTCGCGTGTTAATCCCCAATAAAAACTACGCGTCCGCCTAATTAAACTCTATTAAACGTTCACGACATGATAATTTTTATTGTACGTCTCCGGGATCGATTGTGGATGATAATTCCGGCGTTGTGTTTCTCCCAACTCAACGGAGAACGGACCGGCTATTTTAAGATATTTTAGGACACGTGTGGATCTTTTTGCGGACATGGCTGCGATTAGCGGCGACTGTGCCTAGTAAACTTTTAATCACGTTCCATCCGACCCACGTGAGGTGGGAGCTGTCGACATGGGACCGATTAGATACCATCGAGAGGTCACCAACATCCAACAACGATCTCAATGATAGGAGAATTAAATGGAAAGGCTCGAACTCTAGGAAATAGACAACATGGCTAGATCATATTGATCTCACATCGTTATTAAAGTCACATCTTTCGAGAGAAATTGCTGCCGTAATCGAAAAAATCCGCTAAATTTCGTCCATCAAGACAAGTCTCGCAAAGGGAGCAGCGCGTACACGTGTACTAAGTATCCGGAAAAAGGAGACGGTGGCATTCCACACACGAGATATCGACATGAGTGTCTACGGCTTCGTAACTTTTTCTCTCCAGTATAAAGTAACCTTTTCTATAAAAAATTTTGGATGTAAGGAGTGGATCGTGGATAGGAACCGATGAATCAGTTCAACCGAACTGAACCTTTCAGGTGAACAGAACCGCTACCTGAAAAAGAACCTGACGGGAAAAACGTGTAACATGCATGATATATCCGGGTCCGCGAGGGAATTCCATGGCATGTGATTCACCGATTCTTAGCATCTCATCACAAGATAAAGCAGCTGAACTGTATTATTTACTATGTAAGCGAGAAGACGCACGTTCCTCAACGATTAAACAGGGATCTCACCATTAAATATAAACGTACTGTACACACAAAAAAATACATACTGCACTCAAGTAAATGTTATTTGTTTCAAGTATTTCGTAAGTTTATATGTCCACAAATCTATCATAAGATTTCATCATAAGTATCAATATGTAAAATATATTCATGTAAAATATATTCTGTATCCTAATAAGTTTAGCATCTCTATGAAAAATATTTAATTAAAACAGAAGTTTGACTTATTTTGTTCTTCGATATAATTTTATGATATTTTTGTAAGATATTTCAGATTTCTTTATTTTAAAGAAAATAAGTCCTGTAAAGAGGATTTTGATACTCCTGTAAAGAGGATAAGTCCTTCTTGATATCTCTGTAAAAAGAATAAGTTCTTCTTTTAAGTATATAATAATGAACTTCTCTAAAATTTGTGATGAGTATATTTTGAGAAAAATAAAAAAAATTTTTTTATCGAAGATAATTATTATTCAAAAGAGTGGAAGTAAACTGAGTAATCGTTCTTTTTAACAATAGAACGATATTTTTTCGTGTGTACATTCAACACAAAAATACCACAAATTAGAAATTCACCAAGTCATATTACAAGAGTTTGAGTCATTTAAATCTGTTTTTCTCACTTCTGAGTAAAGTATATCTTATTAACTGCGTCCTTCGCGACGATAGACGATAGACGGATATACAGACGATTGCGCTTTTTATCGCATCTTAGAAATTTTATCGATTGGAACGCCGCCAACATAAGCTCCCGACTATATCTGTCACTGCCACCGATACGAGAAAACGACGCGGTTAAGTGCAACTCATTAAGGTGTCGACTGAAACTTCACACTAACGTCGCATTCAAAGCTTAAACGAGAATTTTGTGTTGCAAACTTCTCCGAATTCTCGGATACTCCCAGCTCGCCGTACGAGCTTCGTATCTCGTCAGACTTGCAGAATTGATTCTGTTGTGAGCAGAACGTTTAATTAACAAGTGCTCGGGACGATTGGGCCTCTGGTTGATCGGAAATGTTAGCTGTGCAAACAAAGAAGGTCGCCTAGCGACTAGATGGAGATAGAGATTCTAGGACGTTGTTCCAGATAATAAAATGAATCTAAGATCTCATCTTGATCGGCTGAATTTTGCTGATGCAACAATATTCTCGACGACAGCGACCACGCATACACCGTTGCGTTCCACAATATGCAATTGCACGCGTCGTCTATTACAAATACAATTATAAAGCGACCGGCGTAATTTCCGACACGTGCACGCCCTGCAAAAACTAAGCATGCTCGGTCTCTGACGGCGCGCAGTGACAAATCGATTCCTTCGATTTTCGAAATTCTCGCGCGAGAGAGACGCGACAGCCCGATCGGTGGCTGGAATATTGTAGAACGCGGGAATTATTTTGTGTGTTGAAATTCTCTTTCATAATCTCTCGACGTTCGAGTCGGCAGCTATTCTTCTTTTTCTTACCTTGTCCTTGATTAAAAAAACGAAAATCCTTCTTTATTATTATCGTATTATTCGGATTTAGCGTGCGACAACACAATCAATTGCGCATGGAGCGCGAGCGTATCGGTATCGGACAGGCAGCCGATTAACCAATGTTACTCGCTTGGCAATCATTTCTAATGTATAACGATACGATAACTTTTTTTACGTAATTGTTGAGTTCAGACTATCCAATCAAAACAAATGATGTTCCTCGAATGTTTCCTGTGTCTAGTTCGTTGTGAAAGCGAAAGCTCGAGAATAATCCCAAATAGTACAAAACTTTTTAGAATCACATGAATATATTCAGGATGTCTTGGAGAGTGTTTTTATTCTCGCGTGAAAAGACTAATCACCGCAGACAGGAACTCTGAAAAGCGTTATTTTGTAAGCGACGAACACATTATTTAATTATTTGCATACTAGTGAAATAGTATTTGTTGCATTATATTTTATTTGACGATATCGCGTCATAATATGCATTTGTAAAATTCTGCAACTGCATTTTGGCTGAACGTCAGCTGCTCTCCAGCTGGAAACATGGACTCAAAGTTCACACGATTCGGCCTCATTTGGCGCATCCGCAGCGGAAAAGTACATATTGTCTTGCTGTTATGTGCGATAAAGAAACGCGCTGATAATACAAGCAAACTCGAAAATGGTTATGAACGGTCGCATTATGATAAGAAAATGCGACAAGATATTTTTACGTTTGCTCATTCTGCAGATACAAATTTTGCGATAACAATGAGGAGAAACAGAATTTCGATACTACATTGTAAAACGCGAATCTTTATGATTGTTTCGTGGCAAACAGTGGCAGTGCGTTAATGTCTAACGAGAAGATAATGTTTGCAGAGTGAGTCATGCGACTCCTGATTGAGATAATATTTTTCGCAACATAATAAAATTTACAGAACACAAAATAAACAGAGATCAATATTTAAATTATTAATTGTTTCGGCTTGTGTAAGGACCGACTTAATTAAATAGGTAACGAGTTACGTGATGTCGATAAAACATTGCGACTTGGGTGGCATACACGATAAATTCGATTGTATAAAAAAAACACATATTTGCCTAGTTATCTCCGACGTACACGGATCGCTGCTAATAATATCGAATCGATGTTTGAAAGCTTCCTGGAGGCTATTTCTGATCGATTGGCCTGAAATTATTAAAACCTTCCGTTTCGTCTGCTTTCTTGATGAAGCATTGAAATCTCACATCTTACACTGAAATATGTATTTTAAGGTCTAATTGTGACATGATGCGATCGGCTATGTTTGATGTTGACTTAATATACGACAATAAAACGGAGCGAAACATCGCGTTGCATGATCTCTAAACCGTAAAATACTTTGACGATTGTAAATGTATCTCGGTAGAATTTCAGGTATTACATGATGCCCAAACGTTCGTGGTACAAAGCTGCTTAGATACATTTAACTTCATCCGTAAACGTGTTTTCACACGAAGTCCACTAGCCAAGTCTAAGATTTTACCTGAATTAAAGCGAGAAATTGAACGGGTGCGAGACGCGAAATCTTCCGTTTCGTCTGCTTTCTCGATGATACGAAGCATTGAAATCTCACCTCCTACACTGAAATATGTATTTTAAGGTCCAATTGAGACACGATGCGATTGGCTATGTTTGTCTTAATATACGACAATAAAACGGAGCAAAACGTCGCGTTGCACGATTCCTGAGCCATAAGATGCTTTGATGATTATAAATGCATCTCGGTAGAATTTCAGGTATTACATGATACCCAAACGTTCATGATACAAAGCTGCTTAGATATGTTTAACTTCATCTGTAAAGGTGTTTTCACATGAAGTCCACTAGCCAAGGCTGAAGTCTCAGATTTCACTTGAATTAAAACGAGAAATTGAACAGGTGCGAGACGCATTATATACACGATGAGAAAAGGATTAGATAATAGATGTTAGAAAAAGAGACTTCGGCATACGTGAAATTATGTAACCGAACATTAAAAGCAATTATTAATTAAAGCTCGTTTTGTTATTTCCTTTCTGTATATCCAATTTCATCGATCTAATTTTTACATCCTTCATTCTTTGTTTGGAAAATAGAGAAGGAAGCTAAGGACGATCACCACTGGCGTGAGCAAGTGTCTGTTAGACTAGTGGCACACAGAAAAACTTAAGCAATAAAACGTAAGCAGTAAACAAATTGGCCAATCGCAGTTGCTGATTTTTTTTACGGTCCAAGAATTACGCAGGCACGCTCCTGTCGCTCGTGGGGTCGCGGTGACGATTGATAACTAGATATATGCGTCTCCACCCGTTTGCGAGGGCGCCGCTAGGCGTTCTGAGAAAAGCCTTCTCTCATAATAAAATTTCATCGTCAAGGAGGATATAAGAACGTTCGCTGAGAGACTTAGCGTCTCTTTCTTATTCGCCCACCTCGTTGCCGATCTAGTTCATTTCAACGTTGGAGTTTTGGGTTGTTATCACAAGATTCTGGGCTTTATTTCTTTCCTAGGATTCATCGCTTCGACCTTTCTTTGAATATTCTTCAGGAATGTTAAAAAGAAGAAAGTACCTTTCCGGTCCTCGCTGCCTTGATCAACCTTTGGTTAAAGCCTTCGCGGCTTTACGGTCCTTGCGACCAATCTCAGGCCTTCTTCGCGACCTCGTTCAGCCTTTGACTGAAGCCTTCGTGGTGACTCTACGGTCTGAACGATAATTTTCAAGTCATCACGGTTTTGGTCAGCCCTAAGCTGAAGCCCTCGTGGCTCCCGTCTTTTTTCTGTTTCAGATAATTTTAAAGCAGAGATATAGACCTTAAGTTGCACTTGCCGAATGAAGCAACATCTTTCCTTTTCCCTCAAAGATCCCTACTATTCCACAAGCGCGACGTATTTATCATTTAGCCGAGCAAGAGATTAACACAGTAAATGTACATTTTCAGCACCACTGGATGATGGCTGATCTCAAGAATCTCGCTCTGGCCGGTGGCGGAGCATCCAGATATAGCGGCGATGAACAAGTGCAATTTATCCCAGGTGGAAGTCATCAGGTGACGATCAGATCACCCCCTCCCTCTTTACATTTGGAAAATCTCAACAATGCAGTTCATGGGTAAGAAGAGTTTATTGTGATTTCTTATCGTTCGTTCGTTTGAAGTCCAAACTCGCGTTTTGTTGTGTTAAAAATACGATTAGATATTTGATAAATCGAAGAAAAGGAAAAATATTTGTTGCAACGAATAGAAACAATTGATCGCGACGATTGAGTGACACAAAATGCGGTAAAAAATGAGAAAGAAAAGGAAAAACATGAGCAACCGATCTGAACATCTCTTCGACCGTTGGGTCGAAGCTTTATACTGCAGTTCTAAACAAAATCGTAAAACTCGTAACTTGTTCTCGTAAGAGTCGTAAAAACTTATGAGTAGATCTGCAATTCTATGCGCATATCATAACTCGTAAATATCTTCGATTTTCTTTTTTTTTTCGTAAGCTACGACTTTACGATTTGACAATTTATTCGTATATTTGCTTAAAATTGCAGCATTAGTTAGATGTTACGCGCGTATTAGATCGTCTGAATTATAAATCGATGAATTATGGATGGCTGCATTGAAGCGCTTACAGGAGAATGCAGGGCGAATGTGAAAATGTGGTGAATGAGGCAATGGTGAATGAAGCAAATATGGTGAACGTATCACGCTTACTGGAGCTTACTGGAGTTACGTGAAACTTTTCCTTCGCGACTATATCGGCGTCGGTGATTTGATATTATAATACGATTATGCTAATGTGTGTGGACGTGGGTGAATGTATGTTCGTGGGCTCAAGTACTAGCGTGAACACTGGTTTGACAAAAAAGAGGTGATTGATAAAAGCGAGAAAGCGGTGAATGGATGAGAGATTGCAGGCGTTAAAGAAATGCAAATTCTACTACTGCATAAAACTTATTTCGCTCACGAGGCAAATTATGTCTACGAAAAATTCGTGAAGGCTTACGATCGCGTTGAACAATCAAAAGAGTTGTTTAATAAATAACTGTTTAAGATTAATCATATTTACGTCAGGCTGATAACTATGATTCGCTTATTGATGCTACAAGTCCATGAAAGTGAAAGGAAACGAATGCGTTGCTGCAGAAGTTTCCAAGTTGCTCTAGGCGATATATAGTGGTTTAAAAAAAGTCTCCGGATTACCTCGAACTCCGTTGCAGATAATCTTCGATTGTGGAAAAGGGAATCTAGATTCTTTATTCGCTCTTGGATCTTTCTTTCTCTCTTTCTCTCTCAACATAAACCGTCATCAATGTATCTATTAGCATTCTACAACGCATGTTTACGATGTGTAAAAAATTATCTGTGTAAAAATTACCTGTGAAACAAGAAGTGGCGAATACACTTATACACACACATATTTATACCTACATACATAAATACACAGTACTAATATTAATTATTATACCATCTAGAAAATTATTCATTCATAGAGATACTCTTTAACTACTTAATGTAAGTATAATATTGTTGTTCTGACACTTGTATTTCTTTAGATTAATATCCATACAGAAAACGAGAGTTAGTGATTGTCATACATTATCTGTTTTTACGTTATGCGAATATTTACTCCGTATTATTCTTCAACGAATCCTTTCGTTTTATATATGTTCCAAAATAGGCTTTTTGAATTAAACCCGAAAACGAACAGTGTTATTGTTGCTTTGTCTAAAGAAAAGTTTTCTACACACGAAATAACAGCCGGAGTTAAATTCAATAGCAAGATTCCTAAGAAAATACCGAGAAACAAGAATTTACAGTGAATCAAGAATAAAATTCATACGATTGCAGTAGATGACCGAGTTTTTAGTAGAATTTGTCTGAAAAATCGCCGACTAATATCAAATTAATTAAAGTGTGAGTGAGAAGAGTCTTCTTCTGTAGTCGTTCTGTAGTTTGTTTAGCTGTCTTAATGTCTGAAAGCGCTTGTGTGAGTACTCAAATTTATTGATGCAATAATTAATACTAGTACTGTACATACATACGTAGATACACACATTTGTACATATATACGTGCATACTTATGTACAATATCACACGGCATTGTGTGTACTACTCTTTAGATTGACGATTTTCGATCTTACACGTGTACGCATATCGATCGTAAGTAGCATAAATAAATAATTATAATGGTAAAACATACATAACCCAGTGCGTATACAAATTACAATATTTTTAAATTAGGAAATAATCATTAGTCTCACTGTTTCCAACATAAATACACAGGAGGTATGACAATTCAATATAAAATCCATTGTTATTTCAGAAAACGTCTAGTAATTCTGCGACACGTGTGTACGTTATTGATTTATTACATTACGGTATTACCTTATGATCGTCTGGGGAAATGTAGGGTACAAATAGGACCTACATAAATTAATATTGACCGCACATTTGTCCATGACAGCTACGGGGTCTTTGTAATATTATTAATCGCGTTGCGTTTTCAAACAGTATATATGACGATCTAACACAAAATCCGTTATGTTATTTCAGAAAACAACGAATAATAATGTTCGTTTTAATGTGCGAGAAGATGAGCTTTTTAATAAGCCGCAATATTTAAAGATACTTGCTCTCTCTGATCACTAATTGATACCTAAATTGGGTTTTATTTCCATGTATTGATATCAAATAAGTAATGGGATGTAAATTCGTCAAGATTAATGATTACATCACAGTTGATTTAACTCTCACTCTCAAACTGACCTACGCTTCGTAATCTTGAGCGAGATCCAACTGTCATCAGGACGCAGATTGCAATTCATTCAGACGTAAGCTCTGAATTTAGACATGCTTCGTGAGAGCTGTGAATGAGGGAGAATACGACCCTCGGGTCAGTCCTCTGAACACGCAAACCTACCCCGTAAATACTAAGGTCTAAAAAGGATCTCAAGGTTCTACCTTCGATCGTTGTAGAAGCTCCCTCAAGGTTTGTCCTTAAAATGGGTTTCAGATAACTTAATCTATGGCCGCTAAAAACAATTTACCTTTAAAACTACTTTCAAGTAAGAATCACTTATCGTGTATTAAATCGCATTTCATGCGAGAGAATTTTCTGCCATTGACGTTAAAGGTGTTCAATGTAAAAAACTTACAAAAGTATCATTTCATCGTCATATATATGAGGATAATCAGAAAAAAAGAAACAATTGTTTCGTGGAAAGTGAAACAAATGTTTCGTGAAAAATTAATTTAATAGCGTTAAATTCATGAAGAAGAATCGACGACGCAATTAATCGATTTGCGTTGGTAACGAGCATGTTTGACGTTCGAATAAATGTCTATGGCTTTATGTCTATGACTTTATAAATTAAACAAAAATCTACAGATAAGTCGCGCGCAAGTTCTGTGATGTACTCTCTATATCGAAGAACTTCAAATGGCAATCGATACTAATAGTTTCAGGGTCCCTATAAACAATCACGGTCAAGGTTTTTGACCTTTTCGTTGAAGATTCGATTAAACACTTCTCGAACTTGGAAATACCAAGAGGAGTCAAGTATGCACACATCATGAGGCTGGCGCTTGCATACACGGTTTGAGTTTGTCATAAATTCAATCGAAATTTTCTAAACTATAGGCTTGCCCGTGATCGTGAGAGAGGATCGGTTACTTCGGCTTGCCACGACCCCGTGACTCATCGTCAAGGGCAACGATGCGACCGTAACATGTCGCCAGACAGAGACGCGTCTCCTTTGTGGCTTTTTCGAGTCAGTCGAGTGAATGAAGAGATTGTGCATTCGCGTGCTACGTGCATCCTTTTGCTATATTGCCATATATTTTGCTATATTACGACAAAGTTACACAAAATATCTCTCGGAACGGTGTCTTAACTTCGCTGAGAAAGATGAAGGAGCATAGATATACACGACATCTTTTTCCACACTTTTTGTGTTAAGTATGAAACAATGGAATATTCTCATGATAAAGTATTCTCTTCCTCTAAGTGACTAAACGCGATAGTACTTGAACTTCGTACACGGGACAAGAAAGTTAGCTGCAGCAACAACCCGAGTCGAAATTTTAGTCTTACTTTCGACATCAACTTTCCAACATCTATATATTCTGCAGAATTAGTTTATATTTAATACACATAGAAACTTAAGTCCTACTTTTAAGTGGCAGTAAACGCATAACAGCGACAAAATGTCTGTAGCTTTTAAAAAGGATCTTTCGGCAAAATTAGTAGGTTCAATCAAAAGAGATTGATATAGATTTCAGAGTATCAAAATAAGCGTTAAATAAAACGTTTAGAGACCACAAGTAGGATCAAAATTTCGACTCAGGTAGAATCTGTAAATAGTCTATCTACAAAAGTTCTACTTAGTTATATATACTTAATATTTATAATCGATGTAGTAGCGACAGTAATAAAAGCTTTAGTTACAGCAACAAATGTTTAGTTATATACAGAGAAAAACAGTTTAATTGTAACGAAGGAACAACCGCGTTTTGGTCGAAGAAAATGAAATTTCTAGTCCTTAAAACCATATTTGAGTCGTATATTTTAGTTCGTTTATTAAAATCAAATTTCACGTTAACATAAGCAAATGTTTTTCTCCGTATAGCAATAAATATATTTTCAACAAACTATGTGCAGTTAGATGCGGCAGAGAAATTTTGTTTTCATATAGCGCGAGTTGGACTATTTATGCGTTGCAATCGTGCGCCGAGAAAGTTGATACTCAACTTAGTGTTTTAAATTTTTATAGGCCGCGCCACAATAAAGCGTCTTAATGTCGTGTATGAACAAGTCAATAGACAGCACGGCAGACTTACATGATGCACCTTGTAAGAAGCGAGGCGTTATAAAATTTGTCGTCTATAAATACAGAGAAGCGTAATTAGAATCGATTGGGCGAGTCTGCACGCGATCTTTCTATTATCCGATATTATCATCGACGGAAATGCCAAAAATTACGCGCTATTGCTTTCGTCAGATTGTCTATTCGTCTGGCTTATCTGCCGTGCTATCGGAAATAGGGAAACTCGTGTCTCGTGAAACTAGGTGTTTGCTCAACACATATAGTCCGCCCACGTTCGGCGCACGAAGATAATTAAATAACGAAGTTATTAACGCTGCACTGCAAAATTTTTATTCTGTAAAAATATTGAACTAGTCAGATATTAATATTAATTTACGATTAAATAATATTTAAAAGAATGATCGTATATTTAGATTTACATCAATACTTTAGTTCGATTTCAAAGTCGGCAAAGTTTTGATTACCGGTGGTGTTTACTTCTACATAGATCTCTCGAAAGTGAAATGTACGTATCGTTGGCAATTTGCTGGAGAGTTTAACGGGCTTCGCTCAGTCGCCAAATTTTTTCGCGCTAGAAACCGTTCTCCTGATTACTCAACGGACACAAACAAGTTAGTTATTTTCACTTTAATAGCGCTGGCTCAGCGCAAATCGCTCGATGATTCTCGCAAAACCATACCGATATATCCGTCGTATTTTCCTCGAAATATACTCACCATGGATTCAAATTTAACTTACCACTTTTATTACGTTCCTCGAAAGTTTCTTGAGTGAGCTCGACGGTGAGCGGAACGCTTTGTAATAAAAATGACCGCGAGATCTGTTCCTGATGAAATGAGTACGAAGAAAAGCCCAAGAAATACGCGATAAGCAGGCTCGGTAAAGAGCCGAACTTCTAACGTAAAAAATCATTCTAATGTAAAGAAAATTGGCCACAGAGATATTATTCGTGCCGTATCCCCTCAATAGCTACAAGTCTGTCGAGTTTACCTATGATAGCTGATTACGTGGTTGCGCAAAATGTCAGAAACAATGTCAGTTTTACGCGCCCGCATTTGTATTGGCCTTTAATGTCGAGGAATAGTGAACTTTCACAACTATAACCGCGGCAGAAATTACGGAAAAACTACGTCTTCACGACGGGTAACGGCACGTACGTGAAATCGCGATGCAACGATACCACATAGCTGTGCACAGTAAAGAACTCTAGCGTAGTCTTAATGTGTCGTTTCCGGCATTCGTCGTACGAATAACTTCGATATTGCGTTTCGCGTGTGCGTGTCGGAGATACATTCTCCCTGACGAATGCATCGACAAGTTATGAAAAGTCGGAAAAACTGTCATTAAGATCCATCGCGATGGGAGCGGCCACGCGCGGTCCGCATATCATTGTTCTTCGAATCTGAAAGCAACCATGAACTGAATGTTCAATGTCCTATGCAATCTCGCGTTCACCGAACATTCAATGGCGTCCGAAGGCATGATCAATTACGACTCAATGCTGAAGAATTAATTGTTGGAATCGCGTGCGTTTTAAATGTAAATTTCACTGAAATACGATGAATACGCGGACGGATCTCTCTTGCGTTTGATATTTGATATTTCGATCACGTGTCCCACTTCATGGACTGCGATTTCGCAGAATGTCACAAAAACCTTATCAACTTCAAACAGATGCATTCGTAAGCTTGCGGTTCGCGTGTGTCCTGCACGGCGAGCCTGCATTCGGCGGGAACGGTCGAGCGCGGTTATTTAATTTTAATGCGTGCAGGTTTACGCTTTTCTCCGCGACGGCGAAGCAATATAGGTTACCGTGCAATGATTACACGACAAACTTCAGGAGTCTCTTGCTGCATGAAAATGTGTAAAAGCTCGTCGTTTTTCGCAGAATTCCTATGATTGATAAAATGTCGAACGAACGAGAAAGTAACATCAGAAGCGCTGTTATTGAAATTCAATTAACGAAATTAATAGAACAGAGAGAAAAATGAGAACATTTTGTTGTTGCAGCGGTTCGCAGAACAATCTCCATTGCAGTTGCAACGGCACTACGTCGAACGGTGCAGCAGCGGCGGTATGTACCGGTGGGGTCCTGGCCAGAAAAGTGCCGAACCACAGCGGTGCTAGTCCCGGACAGGGTAACAAAAGGCCGGCGGTATCGCTGACGCATCTCCCGAAGAGGCCACCGGTCGACGTGGAGTTCAAGAACCTGGCCTACAGCGTGTCCGAAGGCAGGAAGAGGGGTGAGTTTCGGATTGAAAGTGCCAATTGCACGTTCAATTCCTGGGAGAAAGTCTCGTTTCTCGTTTTCGCGCGTTGCACGCTGCTCGGACTGTAATGCTCTTTATTCATCGGTCAAAAGAAAAAAAAAGAAGAAATAGTAAAAGA
The DNA here is from genome assembly GCF_010583005.1 of Odontomachus brunneus. NCBI lineage: Eukaryota > Metazoa > Arthropoda > Insecta > Hymenoptera > Formicidae > Odontomachus > Odontomachus brunneus. Next base: position 1,328,360 of record NW_022639468.1, on the reverse strand, counting down.
AGTGTTGAAATAGAGTTCTCGACGCGCAAGAGTTAGTCCGAGTGTTATTCTACTTGTAAGAATCAAGGTTTCACGTTTCAAACGAGACAAGATGAGTTACCCATGAATTCGAGTTCCACTCTCTCGGCGTGTCTTCGTGCCTGCATTACTCGCCCGACATGTTCGCTCGGACGATGCGGATAATTCGCGATGTTCGAGTGATCGAGTCGAAGGGGCGAATCAAATATGCAGGAGCCTATCCGGTAGGCTTTTCGTCTATCAACGTGTGTGAACGACCTGACCGAAAAAATCGATAGGAATGCACGGGCAGCTCCCGTTTGAGCGCAGATGCACTGCTTGCGGTGCAGCTGCACCCGCGATAAAGAGGTCAGCCAGAGGTTTTGTCCGCTCGAGGGATGTATAATCCGTGCGAAACCCTGTATGGCGATCTAGTCCGAATGTCACGGTTTTGGCAAGATCTCACAGTGAACATTTTGGCAATCAACTATGCCAAAATTGAATATACTGACTTATGCTACTAATACGCTAACCATCACGCTGCTCGTTCATTTTCGTGCTCGTTAGGTCTGCGGCGATGAGTTTAACATTCTGGGTTGTAACTTAAGGAGGCATTATCTCTTCCGTATTACTCCACATAGAACATTGTACGAGTACAGTTTCTTAGCCATCAATCGGCTGAGAATATTAATTAATATAGATACTGATACAGGGTGTTGCATTTACAGGTTGTCAATACGATGGGTTGCTTGTGCGTTTCGTTGGCAGGTGCGCGGTTTCAGTAGACCTTGGGGAAGAACGCTCACTTGGAACATAAACTTCATAGAGAAGAAAGCGCGCAAGTGAGCATTCAGCCAAGGCCTATTGAGACTGCGCACAACTACGGCGGCTGTCAGCGAAACGCATAGGCAACACATCATACTGATGTAAGTACAACACTCTGTACAATTAATCTTTCTGATACGTTGCGTATTACAATCAGGAACAAGTTAATCAATCTTTTTAGCGAACGATAATTTTTCCTTTTATTTTCACTGATGTGTAATATTCAATTTGTTCTCTAGAATTAATTGTTATCTTTTTCTTCTTGTCTCAATATATAATAATAACACGGAAAAAAAAGATTTGTTAATATATGGACAACTAAAAATATTAACTGCAGGAGCAAATTTTCTTAGTTTCATAGCAAAGTTATTTAGTTGTGATAACTAAAAGATTTGCTAATATATATATTAAAATTTACTCCTGCAGTTAATATTTTTATTTGTCCATATATTAGTAAATCTTTTTTTTCTGTGAAGAAACACTCCCGTACATATGAAATAACAGTAATAATAACAACGAAGTCGTATATATTTGAAAATATCTTTAAAGACATTTAATCTCTAAGACTTCTATTAAAAAAGGGAAAAGCAAATCTATGGCAATGCGCATCGCATAAATACAAGCGAGATTTGAGATAAAATGATTTACTACAATTTCTCTTTATTATTTCTTTCCATTGCATTGCAGGATATAAAACTATCCTAAAATGTGTAAACGGGAAATTCCGATCTGGAGAATTAACGGCCATCATGGGACCATCCGGCGCCGGAAAGAGCACCCTGATGAACGTTTTAGCAGGTTACAAGTAAGTAATAGCATTCGCACAGAAAATTTACGATCGGTTAGGAGTAAGCGACTAGTCTTTACAGTAGAGGTAATTAAGTCGCGCTGATAACGCAGCGAAATATTATCGGTGAGAGATTTCAGCAATTTTTATCGTATTTTCCAGAACATCCCACCTGAGCGGATCAGTGTTAATAAACGGAAAGGACAGAAACTTAAGAAGATTTCGAAAGATGTCTTGCTACATCATGCAGGACGACCGATTGCTGCCACACTTGACCGTTGACGAGGCGATGACTGTCTCGGCGAACCTGAAGTTAGGAAAGGACATAAGCGCGACTGCCAAGAAAGTAGTGGTATGATCAGCAGAATTTCTCTTCCTTTGTCTGCATGATCGTAAAAGAACGATCATTCAAATTTAGTCGGTTCTTGATAGTCGTGTGTAATCGTTTGCAGATCGAAGAGATAATCGAAACTCTCGGCCTACGCGAAGCCAGCAACACGCAAACTCAGAATCTCAGTGGAGGACAAAGGAAGAGGCTGTCGATAGCGTTGGAGCTCGTCAATAATCCTCCGGTTATGTTCTTCGACGAGCCAACTTCCGGCTTGGATAGCTCTTCCTGTTTCCAATGTCTCAGTTTGCTCAAGTCCCTAAGCAGAGGAGGTAAAATTCTCGTCAATATTCTGCGATCATCTCGTGTTTGCGTGACAGAAGGGAACGTTATCGGACACGTTGAAACTTTTTATAGGGAGGACGATCATATGCACGATTCATCAACCGAGCGCCCGTCTGTTCGAAATGTTCGATCATCTTTACCTACTTGCCGAAGGCCAGTGTATATATAAAGGCAACGTCGGTGGTTTGGTGCCCTTCTTGTCATCAATGGGTCTCGATTGCCCGAGTTATCATAATCCAGCGGACTATGGCAAGTATTTCGTGTTTTGCTTATCTTAATTAGTCAAATTTCAATCATTATTATAAGTTGCATCTCGAGAGAATCGTTAGTAGAAATTCGCATAGATTTAATATCGCAAAACGATAAGATAGTATTGCCAAGTACAATTTTGAATTGCCTTTGTGCATGGAAGAAATATTGTAGTAAAAATTACAACCCAACTTTTTGTTCCTGATCATAGAAAAATCATAACCGAAATTATTATATATTTGTTTAAAAATGTCATGTACGTTTGACTTCTTACTACAAAATTGTTGTAATTATTTGAATGTGTCCTTTATATTATATTAAAAAAATTACTTTCCACCGTAATTTTTGCTGACAATGTCAGTATAAATCGGCTTTACAAAAATGTAAAATGAGATATAGTTTTAACGTGATTTTTATTACAATATTCTCTTCGTAAACGGTTGCACTTTTCAAATTTGCAAAGTGTTGACAATATCGTCCGTAGTTTTATCGTGTAAGTTCACTCGACGTTAACGAAAATTTTATCGGTTCAGTGATGGAAGTCGCCTGCGGGGAGCACGGCGAATGTGTTCACAAGCTCGTGATGGCCGTGAACAATGGCAAGTGCAATAATTATCAGCATCATCAGGCGGCGATCGCCGCGGCGCAGACGGTCTCCAATGACATCGCCAAGGAATCGCCGCAGGAGCAGACGAAATCAGAGGGCACAACCTTGATACCGAATGGCGTTGCGAAGGCACCGGCAGGCGCAGCGATGATCAACATGCCGGTGTCTTGCACAACGTCATTGTTGGACAGTGCAGAGAGCATAGAGCAGAAGGTTGGCTTTCCGACGAACGGTTGGATGCAGTTCTGGATACTGCTAAAGAGGACCTTCCTGTCGCAAATACGAGATATGGTAAGCGCGATGTTACTCGAGCACGAAGCTCGCTTCTCCATCGATTAGTCTGGTAATTACGGCTCTTGATTGAAGAACCGAGCATTTAATATCGTGAAAAAAAGTAATTACGTTGCATCGAATGAAGGTAACGCAGCTTTTATTGCGAAAAGAAGAAAGCAATATATTATACAGTTTTTATACGTCGAGAGACCGGCGAATCTACCTTAGGATACTTGCTTTTCATTGTACCGATTTTCCCTTTTCAACAGACGCTGACGAGAGTGAGATTGATCTCGCATATAATCGTCGGCTTGCTGATCGGCGCGATTTATTACGACATCGGTAACGAGGCCTCGGAGGTCACCAGCAATGCCGGATGCGTCTTCTTCACAGTGATGTTTCTCATGTTCACCGCTATGATGCCTACCATATTAACATGTACGTAGCACGCAGTTGCATCAGCGCGACACGCCACCGCGAGGTTCATTATATTGTCATCTTGTCGCTCTTGTTGCAGTTCCGATGGAAATGTCCGTGTTTGTGAGAGAGCATTTGAATTATTGGTATTCAGTGAAAGCTTTTTATCTTGCGAGAACGCTGGCGGACTTGCCATTTCAAGTGAGTATAAAATTTCAGCTTACTGTGCCCAATTAACATATCGTAACACGTCGATTCATGACACACGATACTGAATTTTTGCAGATTGTATATTCCATAGCGTACGTGATGATTGTGTACTTCATTACGTCGCAGCCGCTGGAAACGGAGCGTTTTCTTATGTACCTAAATATCTGCATCCTGACATCGTTAGTCGCGCAATCTATCGGTCTGCTGATAGGAGCAGCGATGAGCGTGGAGGTAACGTTACGATACATGGAATGTATTGGGGTTGGACGTTTACGCGTAAATTATGATATTCTATGCGTAGACAAAACGTAAACTATGTACGAGATGTCATCTACATATGTAGACAATGAATAATCTCTAGATGTCATTTAAAAAACGTATGTCTTTATTTAACATGTGATCTATATTAAATTTTTAGAATTTTCATGTAAATTTGTAAACGCTGTTTTTTGAACAAATTAGGGCTCACAGAATTCCCTAATTAGATTTTTACCTTCGGTGTTAAATTCATCAATCTGTTACATAATGAAATGAAAATTTCATGTAATTTATTTTTTTGAAACATTACATTTATAATTAGTAGCAAAAACAGGTACGATTGTCTCACGATTAAATTACTCTTTTTTTTGTATATTTTAATATAATTTACAATTTTCTACATAGTTTACATTGTCTGCGTGAAACGAGACCGTGCATACGTCACGTAGATAATACAATTCGCGTAAACATAATCTTGAAATCTACGGTACAACCTCGGAATATAACTGTATAAAAGCAGTACGATCGCAAGAAAAATGCATGATATTAACGCGTTTCTTTTTAATCTTTCCTTCGACCCACTTTCGAATTCATTTTGTCAATATCGTTTTCAGACGGGAGTATTCATCGGGCCGGTAATGTCGGTGCCGATTGTCCTGTTCTCCGGTTTCTTCATCAATTTCGACGCTGTTCCGCGATACTTGAAGTTTCTCTCGTACGTGAGCTACGTGAGATACGGTTTCGAGGGTGCCATGATCTCCGTGTACGGCTACAATCGAGCGAAACTGAAGTGTTCCGAGTCCTACTGCCACTACAAGAGTCCAACGAAGTTCCTCGAACAGATGTCCATGCAGAACGCGGTCTATTGGGTAGACGTCGTCGCTCTGGTCGGCTTTCTGCTCGTTCTCCGAGTGGTTGTTTACTTCGTGCTGAGACTCAAGCTGCGGTCCCTTCGTTAAATTCTCGTAGCAGTAGTCTAGGACAGACAATAATCGCGATCACGTCACGGTCGCTACAAGACCGTACTTGAACCGAGACTGTGACGTGGACTGTATCATCCAAGATTACGCTTTCACACAAACGCAGTCTGTTCAAACGGCAGTGAGACAAACGGAGGACGGTCGTGAATTAAAGATCTCTCAGGATCGACATTACCATGGAAGTCGTCGTATCGATAACACCAGCAAGGAAAACATTTGCGAAGAGAGAGAAAGAGAGAAAGAGAGAAAGAGAAAGAGAGATCATACGAATATGAGGGAACACCGTAAGTCGTTTTCGATTAAACCAATCGTTTAACGCGCGAACTTTGATACGTGTTTTAAGTCCTTAGACAACGCGAGGTACTTTATTTTCTGTCCGCCTCTCTTTCTCTCTCTATTAGGGGATATAATGTTTTTTTATTAATTCTACTGGTGTAGCGGTTAATGCTTGGAAGGGTGCTTGATTATTATTAATCGTAGGGATTATACAGCTTACACCGGTACCAAACCGAATGATCTCTGCCGTTGGCAAAATGCCGTTGGCATTTTAACGTACTTCATTAGCCCGAGTAATGTAAGAAGCTATCGTGGGTCACCGCAACAACCCGAAGGGATCCGATAATCCTAAAGACGAATCATAATCTTAGGTCGCCTAGGTCGTTTCAATAAAAATAGTACAGGCAGCAGGAAGTTAGGCTACTCTCAATCGTGCATTAAACAATAGTAGGCCGTGACGACGGCGGAATATGTCAGGTTTTAACCGTACTGAGTGAAAATCGCGAACGTTTATAGCCAATTACTACGAACTCGCCAGGAGCTTTAGGCCCATTCAAGACTCGTGTCCCTCCAACGAGCGCGTTTAAACGCGAGCGCGACGGAAATAGTGGTTTCTACAGGTAGACAAGTAGAGTACACAGATCGTTAAAACGAGTCTTTTATTATTCTTCATCTTATACATAGCTCGCTATGTTCACTTCAACTTCGACGGATCACTCAAAGGTAAATGTACCGCGTATTCATGATCGCACAATAACGTCGGGTATACAAAACAGAAACAATTGCAAAAACCGAAAGCACGCTTGTCCGCGAGTAGCGTTTTCGTATTAATACGATACGATAGATACGCGTCTCACATAATCACACGATCGATCTTACTTCATATCGTAATTTCATGGACGGTTTACCTAATAGCTACGCGATAATTAAGGCAAGAAGGAATGAAGGGTTTACTGTGTATAAAAAGCTCACACTTGACCAATCACTAGCTGTCTGAGCGTTGCTTCTAAGTGCGAGTGCTAAATATTGTTATACTTACCATAGTATACAAATACATATATATAATTATTCGAACGGCGGGAGAATTGTATAGCTGTATAAAATGAGAGGAGACAGACAGTGTGCGCCTGTGTGTTAATGAATGCAATTAACTCGTATTCGATTTTTTATAACAATGCGATTGCTTTTTTGCGGCCTATGCACGATTACATTCTACGAATTCGTTTATCCAGGGACTGACGGAAAGACAGCGATTAAAAGTGTCTCGCAGACATTTCGAGTTTATTTTGTACGCAATATCGACACACACACACAACACACATACACACACACACCCACACACGCACGTACACAGATACAGACAAAACTCGTTGCAAATATTCTTAATCGGGACGGATACAATCAACGAAACAAATATAAGATTATAGGAAACGGCAATTTATATACTGCGCGTTAGTTTCATTAGCAGTGCAGGACGCATCACGTTTACTTTCGAAGCGGGTGGATTGAAGAATATCAATTATATCTTTTCTGCTCTGCATATGAGCGATAAGTGTAAATATGTAATAACTAACAATATTGTCCCAGTTTTTTATCTTCGTCGACGAGTGAATAATGGACGGAAAGGTAGTAGGGTTTATGGCGAACGTTACGAAGCTTACAATCCCACACAGTACATTATTTCACTTGTCACTAACCCGCAATACTCTCCGTTACAATTATATATTCTTTTTCTTAGGATAATGGGGATGAGAATTTTTGGTTGAATGTGTTATCAATTATGATCGTTATCCGTGTATAAGTGATAAGAAAGCAGTATTTACACTTTTTTGATATTATTTTTACATAACCGTTTACTTATCTTATCGTTACTATAAGTTAATTGTATGTTAATAGTATTTAAGATCAGTTAAGTACTTAGTGTTGATACGTTGAGTTTTTATCGGGATGGTATTTTTGTGTCAATAATGCGAAACTATCGATGCTATTGCTATCTGTTATTATCTTGGCCGATATTTTCTCTTATGTCACTTGGCGGTTCAGTAAATTTAGGAGGACAAAATTTTTAGTTACATCTTAACGGATAACCGGGGAGAAATTTGTGAAAATGCATGCACTCGGTTTAATTATGACATCAAGCGAATATATCTAGTTTTGTTTCTTTCGATTTTTTAAATTTCGTTTGGTATAAGGGGTACTTAATGCCTTTAAAGGCTTTATTTTTCAGCGTTGGGACTCGACAGCGAGTACCCTTTTACAACAGGACTTGTGCTATCGCTTTTCGCGTTATACGATTCTAATGTTGCAGAAAAAAAGACGTAGACTGGGAAAGGATATATTTGTATTAACTTTTGGGGTAGTATAAATAAATTTGCATATTTTTGGAGTTATCTTATAGTTATTCATTATTTATACTTGCACTTATTACTAGTCTAAGCAATGGTACAGTTATCGATACAGCCTGGAGTGGGAACAATTCGACTACGCAGGTGTACTGCTCTAAATTATTATGCGTCTTTTTTTCGTATACTATTATACTAATAAACTCGATTTCTGTGTATTGCGATCAATCGGCGGATAGACAGATTAATCGGTAATAATCCATACACCGCACCAAGAAAACGTATCCGTTAATTAACTTGCTGTGTTGTTATATAGAACGCCGTGATTTGAAATTTTAACCAAATGAAAAGAGGATGCATACATTAGTGCGATTGCGAGACTTGCAGGAGAACAGGTTCTTGCTCGCCGCGACTGAAAATTTTATTGAGACACGGTCATTCGTCCGTTGTCTTAGTAACAGTTTTATATGCGTGATATATCGTTAGCCACACAATTGTTACGCGCTCAGGTCTCGGCAGGTTGCTCCCACAATCTTGTCCCGGAGAAAGCGCATAATTTTCATGTAGAAAGGACAAAATACTCATCAATGTCTATTTTTTTCTCTTCATCTCTCTCTCTCTCTCTCTCTCTCTCTCTCTCTCTCTCTCTGTCAATTGCATTCTCATCGATACAGCCGAGATCTGAACGCGCGTCATGCCGCCAGCGAAGATTTCTCCGACAATTAGTGGCTAATCTCGGTCGCGCGAATGCTATATAATTTTGCGCTTATCCAGCCTCAAGTTCGTACAATGCCGTCGAGTTCATGCTGCACATGTCGTATTCGCGAGAGATCAACGAGCAAAGAACAAGAGGATCGGGATAATCGGCGAGCCGATCGTACCGTGAAGGATAATACGTGCGCATTGTGTTCAACACTTCGCGAACGTTACCGACGAGCACGCGAACTTTTTACTCCAACAATCGCGACGATCAATCGCGGGGAGCGCTAAACGCGAGACATGTGTGCGTGTGTGTTTGTGTATGTGCGCAACATATAGAGGAAAAAAAAGAAGAAGAAACAAAAAACTCATACGCGTGACTCGCCGCTTTTAGTGGATTATTATACCACCACATGTCTACACACACATACGCATACACACACCCGTGGATGTACAATGTACAACGTCAGACCACGTATCGCATATACCAAAATACCTTTTTCAACGTACTGTAATTTTATATGACAGGAAGAATGTGTTCGTGTATGATTGAGTGCGCGCGAAAGAGAGAGAGAATGTACGAAAAATCAGACGCGGGGAAACATCTTTTTTTCTTTTCCCAAGAAGACGACGATGACGACGGAATCGGCGTGTCGATTTGCGCGAGCCACGCGAAACCACATTTTCGCGTGACGGGAGTAATCATCGCCGACCCTTGGAGAGAACCGACGTTAAATAAATAATACTTCGTATCTTGGTTTTAGCGAGGGACGTCACGTTTGTACTAAAGCACAAATGAATAAACGATTGTATCAATGGGCGAATCATGTTCCTTGTGTGAAATTAACTCTCACCGGTACGCCTCACGTTCCAAATTGTCGCCCAGACGAATCCTTTTGTCAAAGAGAAATCGAATCACAGCATCCGCGGATAAACTTTTCGATTTCGCGTCGCGCGAAAATACTCCGTACAGTAGTATTTCATTCAAAAGATTCACAATGAGCTTGGATCGCAGTTGTTTGAATCGACGTCTGGACAGCGTGAATCGAAATCACGTGGTCCGTACGACCAATGGTGAAGCCAGGCCGGTTTTATTTTAAGTATTCCTTAGAGATACGCCGGTGCGACCAGATTACCAACTTCGTTTCACATTTTAATTTTACTCCAGCTTAGACAAAGATAGATAGATATATATAGAAATAGGGAGTGGAATTCTGTTACACTTGGAGCGATCTACGGAGCTTCCTAAATTATCTATGCGCTCTTTGCAATTTTTACTACATGTCCTTATTTAGCGTCTACCGCGTTCACTTGGAACGTTGTCAAGATGTTATTTGATCCGTATCTGGTCCGGGTTGGTGGCGAGTGAGTTCGGTGCAACACAGTGATGCCATTTGTAGGTCCAGGCAGCGTGCTCTAGCGTGCGCACCGCGTGCACACGTACACGCTTATTTGTGTGCATATCCCCTCCACACGCTAGAACATGCTGCCCGGACATACAAATGGCATTATTAGTGCAGTATTGCGAGTATTGCAACACGTTATACAAGAGCTGTTCTACCTGTGTCGCAGCACAATCGGACAGGGAATACTCCGATAGAGCATGGAGAAGCCTATAGTTCGGGCGAGAGTAATAAAGGTCCTAGGCAGGACGGGATCTCAAGGACAGTGCACGCAGGTCAAGGTAGAGTTCCTGAACGAACAAAACAGACAGCTTATCAGAAATGTCAAAGGTCCCGTGCGTGAAGGCGACATCCTGACATTGCTGGAATCCGAGCGGGAGGCCAGAAGACTCCGTTAACGCGGGGAGATGAGACAGTGATGATACGTAATCGCCAAAATTCCACTGTTGGAGGAACCACGTTATTATATTCTGGATCAAGAACGTCTGTCAAGAGCATGGGAAAAAAGCTATCGTTGCTGTTCGCGTGACAATCGTGTTGTTATTTTGTACTTTGCACATCTATAATAATGTATGAATCATGTTTTACTTGTGTCTGGAAAGACGAGTTTCCTCGTCGCTGTATTATTCCCTCGCATCATAGCGTGTTAATAAAGATTTTATATTAACTGTTATTCATTATAGAAAGGTGATGTTCACGATATACGTAGTGAATATGTTAAATTAATCATGCTTTTTTGAGCAATTCTGCAAAGAAGACTGAAAACAACTGCGATTCTCTACACATCGATACACTGGTAACTTTCAAAATATCCGTGATTAACAAAAATAATTAATGTAAAGGCGCTCTGAGATAAACAATCAAAAATAAAATTGAAAATAAGAGCATACAAGAGCCTAAGCGCTGTAAAGTTGTGCGCTAGAAAAAGATGTAATTTCTTGTTAATAATATAAATTATGAAATATACAATTCTATATTCCATGTACAAAAAAGTTGAGCGCTTTCTAGCGCTCAACTTTTATAGGCTCTATTTTCTAATTTTATTTGCATTATAAGTTTAGTCAGTCGCTTGTAATGTTTGGAAGGGTCTTCACAAACACAAACCTCCCATCAACTACAATATTGATGATTCTCCACAAGTGTTGTACGTTACACGGACAGTAAATTATTATTTACGCGAGAATGTTTCAAGAAAGAAACAGAGAAAAAGGATTCTATTTGTAAAACAGGAAAATGTTTATAAAAACGCATTTACACAGACTTTAAGATAAAATATTTACAACGGAGATCGTGTATTCAACGTTCAACTTGTCCACGGTTGGTATACGCGAAGTCGTCAGTTCTTCAGTAATCAGTAGTAAGTAACCACACCGATGACTGATAACAGCCATCAGCTAGACAGCCGAACAGCTACCAATGATTCCAGTTCTTTTTTCAGTTCACAGATGACCGAGAAATAACAGAGAGTTAACTTAATCATCGCACTTTTGCTTTTCTCATCGATAATAACATAGCGATAAATTATATCTCAACTATACCAATTATGTAGTACGTACTCTTTATCAACATGATAGCTGATAACAAATTTACCGACTTCAACTTCGGGTTCAGATTTTCCTTATTCTCCTCCCACGTGCAACTACGTCACACACCGCCGTAGCGCTTTGGGTGCCTTGGGCGGCTGGTCAGCTGACTTCGACCGCTGTCAAGCATCGGCCATGCGTAATACGTGTCGGTGACGTGCATATGGACGTTTGACAGGCCAGCGACAGTACGGAACGACGAAGAACGGCGACGTATGCTTTTCGCGACTGGTGGGGACGTGCGGTTGAGAGAGGAACATGGGTGTCAAAGTTAGCCATGCCGAGGTCTTATCGACGACCAATCCCTACCTTCGAACGGGGATGCCAGAATTCGCGACGAACAGAAGGCACTCTGCCACGGAGGATCGATCAGCTCGTTTAGTTTAACATTGTGTCGTCAATCGGCACGCGCGTGAGTGCCGGTGCGCCGTAGATTTCGGTTCTCGCGACACGCAAAAGTTCACGCGGCCTGCTTGCTAACTCACGAAGAGTACAAGGTTCTACGCTCTGTTCACTTTGGTAAGTATCAAATGTTTACTTCGCGCTTCGCAACGCCATGTGCATGTGCACGATAAAGCGTCTCTACAGAGCCAAACGCAGAGAGGACAGAGAGAAAGCGAAAGCACGAAATATGAAATGTATGATACGTATAACGTACAACAGCGCAGTTATTTACGCACTCTAGAAGCATATTTGGTTCCGTAACGTTGAACACATTTAATATAATAGCAACTGCGCGTCATCGAGATTACGACTTTGACAAATTTATTATATAAATGTATATTTTTTGTAACTTTTAATAATAATATATTCTTAAGCACGTTTTTTTCTAAATATTTGTTCAGACGTTTCATGTATAATTACGCTCGTTATTATTATTATTATTATTATTTGGTATTGCGTAAGAACATGTTCGTTAATTAATCGGTAGGGCGACGTACTTTTACGTAGCGATGTATACATAAAAGCCGAAATGAAAGTGTATCTTCGGCGAATTGCCCTGATACGTCCGACCGGCTTGGCATGTTTCGGTCTATATATTGCGGTAGCTGTGCATCCACAGCTCTGTACACTGATTGACGAAGTGCACTGCACATGTGTCGCGAATGCACGCTGTTACAAGTAACCGGGATATTTTTCGTATTTCTTGCTTAAGCTATTCCATACGTATTACGTTGTTCGACCTTTTCTATTTTCGGAATTATTACGTATATTCTATTTTCGGAATTATTACCGTTGCAACATATCGGTGTCACGTTTGCTACGCAAAAATTAATGGAATATTAAGTTGTGTATAGCTTGAAAAAATCTCTGAGCGGGAATAAGTTGTTTACATGTTCCGTTCACATCCGGATTAAACTTTGTTCTTTCGTCTGTTCTTCCCTCCTCACTTTTTCTGTTTCTCTTAAGTAAATAAATCCAGTTATTATATGTATATATAAAAGGCGAAATAAATAACAAAATTAATAAACAGAATTAATAAACAAGAAAATCAATAATAAGAAAAGAATTACAACACGGGTAAAAATTCGATCAAATGTTAATGTTGTAATACGTGTAAGTAATGGAAATATAGGGAAATTTGCCTATTTCGAAGCACACAGCAACGAACGTGGCAAAGTTCAAGAATCGAAGAAGCGTGTTATGTAACGACAGGTAATATAAGCGCTATAGTATCTTTTGCCTTCGAGATGAAAGGCTGATGGTACTTGATTACTTAGATTTAACGTCGAGCTAAAATCGTCGAGAAAAGATACCATTACCTTTATTGACCATTCAAAATGTGCGCATTTGGCGCCGCCACCTGATGAATGATATGCCGAGAATAATCGGTCACACTATTTCTACAGATATATTACAAAACAGTCATAAGCAAAAACGAAATTGCGCGATCGTAATCATTCGCAAATTGCTATCGTTACACCATTCGTGAATTTATCGTGAAATAATTTTACGGTGCTGAACGTGAACTTGATTCACCGATTACATCACCATTCTCGATGTAATGATTGTTGTAATTGTGCAATAAAATGGGATAGAATAGAAAATAAGAGACCCAAGATGTAGATCAATTACAAATATAGCATCATGTACAATTCATAATTTTTTTACACTAATGCTTTATAATTACATTGCGTTGTGTTTGTGTATTGTGATATGCTTATTTTTAAACTTAATTGCTTATTATATAAACTTATTGTTTATTACATAAACATGCACATTACATAGACATGCACATGTATGTCTTTAAATTAATACTACGTAGAGAGATGTATTTAAATTAATACTACATAGAGAAAATATTACATGCTCCAAATCGCCGATGTATTTACGCAATTCTTGCTTGCGCACATAATTACTTGGAATTAATTCTTCTGAGATATGTTTTTTCTTTTTATAGTTTGTCTTCTGTCGCATATTCTACAGCGAATAAATAATTTATTTATATCACGCGATTGCAACCATTTTCTCCCATTTTCGAGAGGATATACTCTCTAAAAATTTTTTCTTAAATTTCAGGTGTGCGTTATAAGTCGACAGTTCGCAGAGCGAATGTAATCGCAGCCATGGTGGAAAGCGGAAGAAATAACGTGCAGAACGGATTGATCAGTAATGTTAACGGGTGAGTTCCCAACAAAATTGTACACTTTTGTCGCGTTCTCTGCGGTAGCTTCATGAACGTATATTGTGCGCGTAGTTTGGAAGTTTCAAGAAATAAAATTGAGCGATCCCTCGAGCTTCATATCAACAACGCGTTATCGGAACACGAATATCGACGTGTGGGATAACGGGACGGATTTTAAAGAACAGTGTTTATGCGCAAAAGTCTGCACTGCAAATTCGATTGTGTTATTTTAGCTTTTTTTACACATTCCTTCCTTATAAGTCACGTTATTGAATATTTAAACGTATTAAATTATAATTTATATGCCTTAAATGCGTTAAACGACGTAATTTAAAGCTGTGAAAAAAACGCGTAAAAAAGACTTCAGCCAAAATAATACCTTTATACGTTTAAAAATAACACACTTAAACTTGCAGTATGTGTGAAACTCAATTTTGCGAAAAAGCCCGCGCACGCGATGCAATGCACTCTCTTAAAATTTTATATTTAGGTTAAAGCATTGATCATTATTATCGCAGTTGGCAGTTAAATCGGTGTTATCGCAATACTCTTAGACTATGCGCGACCATGCCTTCTTTTGCATTTTCTTTTCACTGAATGACATATTTGCACTTATGACGTCAGACTTGCTCTACATAATTGCTAGTTATTTGTGTATGTAGGAATGTATCCCGACAAATGTCAAGCGATAACCGGATCTTGAGTTTCGAGTTCTTTGAAATCGGTAGATATTTCTCCTTTTTTTCTTTTCTTTATTCAGCAGTAAGTTCGATCACTGAACTAGTTAAGAAACACAAAATGAGATAATCAAGTTATAGCTTATATTATAGAAAGCTTATACTATAGAAACGTAATGAACGATCATTCGTGCAGTTATTAAAGCTTTTTCCTAATGGAAATGGCAATAGAAGATAATTTGTATTAATGTAACATCTTTAAATGTAATTTCGCTAAAGAATTAAATGTCAAGTCAAGAGTGTCGACTAGAAAATAATTTTGAAATATTTGCAGGGTGAAAATCATAAAAATCTGACATTTTGTATCTGACTATTTTGTACTCTTCGAGTTCCCGAGCTAGTCTTGAAATCATAAGCCAATATGCCGCTAATGGCTTATCCAATCAAGTTTAAAATGATGTTCAGATGCAAATTATCCGCGAGATCTATACTTTTCGCCATATATTAAATATGCAGCTATAATGAAACATATTCTCTATCGTATATCCTTTTTTTCATGAGAGTTAAGTTAAGAAAATTAAGTTGATATGTCGGAGTAGTATTTTTATATTCGCGACGTTATAGGTTTAAGAATAGTTACACTGTACAGTTATGACACACTAATCCATTAATTCTGCTGTGCGTTTTAGTTGTAATGTATCACTTTAAAACCTAGATTCTGTCCGATTCTTCCGAGTTGCTTTGATTCATGCTCCGACAATTTCAACGTTTACATCTGTGGGAGCGTATTTTCGTGAGCGAACCAATAATCTTGATCAATGATGATTCTTTTTTCCGCGATAAGATATATATACGACCAATAATCATCGATTGTCCGGCTGATTATCGCCAACTACGTAGGACAGTAAACATTTTGGAATTTGTACTTTACGGCTGTCACATTCTCGCTTACTCGTCGTCGTTGATATGTTTCTAGAAATTATATCGAGTTTCATGATACGTGTCACATTGGATAATATCTATATAATCAGCGATCAAACCGGTTTTTTTTTGCCGCAATTGTCATTTCATCCCACTACACATATTCTCTGGAAAATCGCTTGACCTTTGTGACTAGTAAGGCTGCGTCAAGAAGTAAGGCCGTTTCGTATCGACAAACAGTTGAATAGATAGGTCTGTCAAGAAACATCGTCTTAAGTCCTTCCGCTAGTCCTTCCTCTCAAATTCGTCTTCTACGACGGACGCGTACTTGGCTTCTCGAGATTCTGGATTACGAAATTGGTCGCGGTCGAAGAAACATCTGTAAAAATCAATTGACGCGATAGAGAGACATGTGTAGTACATTTTTATCCAAAAACTTACAACACATATATCGACAATTAAACATGCAAAGACACTACTAATGTTACATTACTAATATTGTATAACGGAGGACTTTGTACCTAACTTGATACTTCGTTCCGCATTATCTGATACGTTGCATTGCATTGGTCCTCGAAGTATAATCTTCGAGCAAATGTCAAGTGATGTTGCAGGTTTTATTCCATTAATGAATAAGAGTGGGGATGATTTACTATTAGCAGCACAAAATCAATTGCCACAAAGAAAATCAAACATGCATTTGTTTCACGACAAAATCAAATATTAAGTATGCATGATTATAATAATATGTACATGGAGAAAATATTGCAGCAAAAATTACATTCAATTCGTACTTCTCTTTCCAATGATTTTGTAAAGCTGGACTGCTACTGAAATTGTAATATAAATCACTATGGAAATAGTAAATTTGACGATCCTCATGTAATATATGACATAAAAAAACATTTAAATAGTTACAATAATTTTGTAGTGAAGAGTTAAACGTGCACAACATTTTTCGATAGATATGTAGTAATTTCGGTCATGATCGGTTCAAGATTACGAAAATTTTGTTGTAAGTTTCACTACATTTTCTCCGTGTATATTTTCAAGCTTTAATTGCATTTTGTGTCTTAGCATTCTCAGCACAAGCACTGTTTGAAATTGCACTAATAACAACGTTCTCCCAGTAAACTTGAAGCCAAAATAGGTTGGATTTAGGTCTTTTCACGATCTTAATTGAAGGAACCCGGCAATTTATTTGTGAAATAATAGATTGTGTAATCACAAAGCTATGGCTGTCGATATGATACCATCTATTTCAAACAAATGACACTTTTTAACCGTATGTCCGTCTTGCAACCACGTGCGTTCATGTGCCAAAACCAGTTGGTTCAAAATGTTGCGTAGTCAGAAAAACTTTCCACCCGTCGTCCGTCATGACTCTCTTTTTTCCAATATTCGCTATGCGAAACCGGTTGGAACCGAGGTCAATGTTGACACGGACATGGAATTTTCTTAATGAGACACTAACGCTACGTCTCTACGCGAATCGCTATACACCAGTTTTTTTGTTTATTTATTTTATTTGTACACATATCGATTTAGTCGTTCTGGCTCATGCTCAAATCCGACACACGTATTTATTTTATCATTTTATGTCTTCATAAAATTCTTGGTAATTAGCGCGACCAGGGGTCAGTTACTTTTCGTTCTGTGACTACTTTATATTGGACGCGAGTTTGTTGTTGCTTTTGATAGATAGCACAATTTCGCAAAATCCAATTTGTGTGGTTTGCGAAAATAATCACGAGCGCGAATGCAAATTATCGTGAATCAAACGCACTTGCAGTGATTTCTTTTCTTGACGTTACATGACTGACAATTCTATTATCTTTCCGTTGGCAGCGATCTATCTCAATTATGCTCGTCCAAAATATAAAGTCCGTCGCCGTATCTTGTCTTACAGCTTGCGAGGGTCTTTTATATCTCACGTATGACGCGCATTATCAAACGTACATACGCAATTAAGGTCAACCAACGTTGGCTTTAATTATCCTGAGGTTGCTGATGCTAACGGAAATAAGGAACGTGACGATTCATGGTCGAGTAAATACGCGAGCGAAATTTCTACATGATATTTCCTTGTCGCTAGTACCACACGTGTTATCTTCCTGATTTATTCGCGTGGACTTTGCATTTCTTGTTGTGTAAGCGACATATATCGCAGCAGCTTTCCGCGTTCGATGTCAATGAATCACTCGCGAGGAAACTTTACGGATGGATAGCGAAAAAATTTTATGGTCGCAAGCTCCTGAAATTTCAGCTCGCATTTCTTTTTTTCTATTCATCCCCTCCTTCCCTTTTTTATTCATTGGGACTGCCGACATTTACATAATTTGTCAACAAAGTCTCCCGCAATACATAAATCTTTTGTGAAAAAACAAAACAAAAACTTCCCACGGAACGTTCAGATAAATCGGTAAAAAAAATAACGACATTACACGATTATTGACGCTCGTATCTTGGACAGGCTGGCCGGGTTAATAGATATTTACTTCAGCTCGTAATAATGAATTGTGTTCGACAAATCGTTCGTTTCTTCGCAAAATGCATAAATCTCTTATCGTTCTCTGAACCACGCTTCACTATATGGTTTTACAATATGCGAAACCAGCGATAATCTCTACATTGAAACGAGATAACGCTAGATTTCTTACGTCATCCGTGTTACTCCACGTCGTTTGGAATATTTTACATACAGTCGCGGGCAAAAAGATTATTTTCTCGATCAATTTTTAAACTCTCCGTCTTGTCTAATAGGAGAATTTATTTTCTGATGGGAGGAATACTGTCACTAGATAAGACAAATGAGTTCGTAAAATTTATTCCAAAAATTACGGATAATCTTTTCACCTCCGATTGTATGTCAAGGTTTGACATATGTAATTGAATGATAAATAACTGCATGCTTAATCATGTAACGGAGATGTGTGCGTGTCCATCGTATTGTTTAATATTTATTTGTGATCTTAGCGTTATTTACAAATGGTTGAATGATATACAGAATTTTACGTATTCACTGAAGAAACATGTTTGATATTTGTGCAGCTATAATCACTCGAGAAAGCCAATTATAGTCATGAAAGCCACTAACACTATGCTGATAACCTTACGCGTGAATTGTTATTAGTATTTTTTTGTTTGAACAAGAGGATATGGGCGCCAGAGATTAATTTCAATGAGATTCACAATATCTTTTCTCAGCTTTCAGCGCACGGATGAGAAAATAAGTACCATTACTTGAAATAAATTTTCTTTTAAATAACGAGAATTTGGAAGATTTCTCTCCATTAATAGAGCTCTGATTGATGGTCCAGTTGTCTGGAAAATACAAAAAAGATTATACATCGTTTGCGCGCATTAACTATTATTTCAATGCTCTTCGTAAATACCTATTTTCCATTTCTTCAGCAATCTCTTGTTTTTTCATGTGTATTATTGTCGCGTGATTTCTAGCAAGAAAAGATTGCGCTTGGCAAAATAGTCACGTTCACAGTAGCGTGCTTAGAATCTTCGTTATCGCGATTTATCGAATTCGCCGGGGATTAAACATTGAAAAGATGCTGTTGTGAAAATCTATCATTTTTACCTCCTTCTTTTTGGTCGCGAAAAAGAGAAACAGAGACATTTGCTTCTTTCGCGAATCGAAATAAAGAAGTTTTAATATATCTTTTACGATAACACTGTGGGCAACAAGGACAGAAGTAGAGTAACCTTATTATCATTTTTATTACGTAATAATCGCTACTGGTTACGTAAACGCAGGAGCAGTAGAATCACGATTATGCAAGCAATACGCTGTTCTGTTGATAGTTTAACAGCGATTTCAATTTCCGGTTTTCAAGTATATTTCGAGTGTATCCGGATAAAACAAGGTAATCATTTTCATGTTAAACGATGTGTTACATGTGAATAAATGGCGGATATGATGCATTTCGTCAAGATGCTTTATTTGCTTGCGTGCGTCGAAGGATAGGGCGGCTAAGAATATTAAAAATTTGATAGGGAGAAAGGGGGAGTAACGCCTGCTTCGCACGTGTTACACTCGAAACTCAATCGTGCCATTCCGGCAACATGATATCTGAGATTTTCGCGGTTTACATAAATATTAAATTTGGTTTCCGGATTTGAGCCACGTGAATTATTCTTTGTCTGATTCCGACGTTTTGCGAACATTTTACTTCACTTCATCAAAAAGGAATGACCCAAACCTAATATTCCGGCGATATCTTTTGGTAAGACGTATTTTCTGGAAGTAAATACAGTCTGAATAGTAAATATAATCGTTGGAATAATATTAGAATTATCGAAAAAATGTAGCCAAGCATCCATAGTCATTTCGTCCTTTTTCCACTGATTTTGGATATTCTAATAAATGATATGCCGATCTGAAGCTTAGGATGAGTAGATTAAAAATATGAAGTATTGATATTATTTTTGTAATCGTTGAGGAGATAAACGGCCCAAGAAGTTGCAAACTTAATAGTATGGCTGTTTGTTGAGATTACAACCTTTTATGGACCGTTTATTTCCCAAACGACTGCGAGAATAATATCGAGATTTTATATTCTTAATCTACTGGATCTGTACTTTAAATCGATGTATGTATTAATTCAATGCTCTTCGTGAACCTATTTTTCACTTTTTCAGCGATCTCTCTATATATTATTTGTTGGAATATTCCAAATTTTACAAAATCCCATTAAAAATGGGCCGAAACTTGGCCGCACTCCTATAGGCACGCGATTCCAATAAATTCTGCTGTCAATTAACATAAATACTGTGTCGGCTGTGCAAAAAAAGAAGTCGCTCGAATTCTTTTTTTTTTTGTTGGCCACTTGGAGTTGTAATTATATTTTTTTTTCGCATTTTCTTGGCTTATGCAAAAAGTTCAAACACCAACGTCTTTTTATCTCTTTGCAAATGCGACGTTAAAGACGTTTCAGCGAACTGTTCTTTTTATACTTTCTACTTTTACGATTCGCCTCGAGTAGGATGCAGTTTAGTATTTTTCTGACATCTGACTATTGGTTTCGCAATTCTTTTTCCTGAAGATCTTTCCATTTTATATTCTACGCGAGCAAAGGTACGATACGTGACGGGACACGGTCAAGGATACATTGTAGCTTCGTTCTTATAATACAGACGATAAATAGCGCATTGTGTTTGACTAATGCGCGAAAGATATAAGTTGCATTTAGTAAACATAGTCACGTTTGCCACGTGAAACTATATTGTGCCTTCGAGCCATGTCGATTTATAAAGGCTTCATCATTAACCTCTATAATCACATATTGACATAGATTATATAAATTTCGATTGCGCGACGTCAAGCGAGAATATTTTTAATTATTTTCAAATTGTGCGAAAAATTATGATTAATATGAATTCATTTTTTAAATTTTCAATTAACAACGTAAAGAATAATATAAATCCCATGCAAAATATTTATTCGCGTATTATAATTATTGACAATATTTTTGAAATAAGAAAACGTACATTTTCTTACAATCTTAGCTTCTCATGAAAGCAATTGCTTTTAATTCTATTTAGAAATAAAAAAATTTTATTTAAATAAATGAATTTAAATTTTTACTACTAATATATTTTGATCCGTCGTAACTTTCTGACCATTAAACATGCCGGCAGTAGTTACAATTGTTAATCCATCGTCGTCTTTGGATTTCCATTAAACCATTATACACTTACGTCAACGTACTAAAAACAATCCTTTCACGGCGTTGTGATGGCCGACGTCATATCAGTTTTGCATTACGAATGAGCATATGTGACGTACGAACCAACACACCATATACCAACACACCATAACCAACATAGCATATGAGGACGTCGCTCTCTCTCTCTCTCTCTTGCGAAAATAATACGATCGCGATTTCACATTTTTTTGTCATTAATCACGTTTCGTGCAAGCATGAAACGACTCGTATACTTACTCATAAATTTGTCCGATGTAAAGTAAATGCGTCGATGATGCTTCATCGAAGCCGCAAAGCCGCAAAGAATCGTCAGTTCCGATGAGTTGCACTTTTAACGTGTTATGTAATACGCGATTCAATTCGTTAACAAGGTCGTTTGCGATATGATTCCTAGGTTTAAGTGAACTTTGCTCAAGTCACCTCAAAAAAATCATCTGAACTTCTTATATTGTCATTGAAGCGTATATATCTAAGCCACACGTATCATTATCTGTCTATAAGCATGATTCTAATTAATCTTCCTAGACGATACATGAAATCACAAGGTAAACTGATGCAAATGTATTTGGCACTGTCGTTCCAGCGGCATCATACCATCACGCAGTAAACAGATATAAAGTCAAATAACTATATTCCATTTATATCATGACAACATAAATAAAAGTTACAGAGGATAAATGAGAGTCTCGTTCACTATATATTCTTCGGATTTTCGAGCAGGACGATTAATTTCTCAGAGACTTGTAAAATGTATATGGTACAGCCTAAAAAATAAATCTCATTCTTAGTAGAATCTTCTTATGTATGGTCTTAAGAGGATTTTTCTAAAATCATAAGGAAAACATACTAAGGATAATATACTGTACAGTATCTTTCAAGCTAGAGAAAATACTTTTATCTACTACATGGTATTTTTATTCTCTGTATCTATTGTATGGTACTTCTATTTCCTCAATTGATACTAACTGTTTTTTATTATCCTCATATGCAACCAAAACACTAATTATAATTTTCTTATAATATTATTTAGGACAACCACAAAAATAAACTATTTATAGTTATAATATTTTATATAATAAAAGAGAAGTTAGAGATACATGCATAAAATATTTATGTAAAATATGTTTACCTTGGTTACAAATATTTCGACAAAGTTTATCGAAAAAATAAAACTCTTTTGATTGTAGAAACATTAAACACACTTTTTAAATTATGATTTTATAAACGTTTCTGTCTAAACGTTTCTTATTATGCTTTCCCATTATGAAACATTACATACGTATAAAATACATATATGAATATGTATCATCTGGGATTAAGTATACCTGTATGGTATACTTTTATCTACTGTATGGTATATTTCAAGTTAGAGAAAATACTTTTATCTACAGAGTACAAATCTTGTTTATCGCGTCTTACATGCTATATAAGACATTTTCTTTCAAATAAATAGGTATCGCAAAAACCCCGGAAAAACTTCTTGATAGCGTCGTGTACCATGAACATAGTCACATCTCGGACCTATCATTCTCGGAACTCGTCTTTATGTACTTGGCGTCGCGACGCTGTCGTATCGCTTGATTCCTCTTAAATAAATGAGTATTCTTCTTGTTTCAAAAAAACAGAAAATTTAGAACAATATTTAGTAAATATCCGATTAATAGTTTATTTTAATAAGTGGAACACTTTTTCGGTAAAAGTTCTCGTTTACAATACGGGATTACAGGAAATTGCATCTTGCAAATAGAATTCCTCTTTTTGGATGTTAGAATATTTTCTTTTTAGTTTTAGAAGAGAATTTTTTTTAGACTAATATACAGGATGTCTGACAATTCATGGCACACCCGTTACAGCTCAACAAGTTAAACATAAAATTCTTTTGCTATTTCGCAAACATGTTTCACATGTATACGATAATATCCTAATCTTTTTTAATTAATAACTAAAATTAATAACTAAAATTAATAACTAAAATTATAATAACAACCAAACTTTAATTAATAACTAAAAATCTACGTAGTTATTTGCAAAATGTTAGATGACTTTTATTATTCCGTTTGATCTAATACATAAGTACATAACGGTAAACGTCATCACAGTTCATCTACCGTGTCGCGCGTGATCCTTCATTAATTTTCTTTAATTAATAACTTTAAATTTTACGTGGTTAGTTGTGAAATGAGTTCTACTCACACATAAACAACAAGTGTGTCATGAATTATCAGACACTCTATATAAGAGAACTCTACGAAGAGATTATACATTTTTTAAGTGTACAACCACGCATACTAAAGAACAAGGAAAATAATTGTTCCCTCTCTGTGCCTGTACTATTACAATGACCTTGATCTATCAGATCCTTTATATCTCTACGATAGAAATCCACCGTCTCTCTTTATTGCGCGAGGTAAAAGAAAGGGAAACATGTGCGTAAAGAGGAGGGAGACGAAAAAGGGACGCGACGGTCAATGACGACGGCCGCGGTACAGTCGCGGCCTTTAACTCAGTTGGTCTCGAGCTGTCGAACGGAGTGCATTACGAAAAGAGGTGTCGTTAGACAGCCGTTGCACGCTTCCCCACCTATCCGCCAATCCTGTCGTAGACTTTCTTATCAGGGCATAAATACACTGCGACGCCTAAAAACTGCCAAGCGACGACTGCGCTCGGGAGTGTGCCGCGACACGCGCAGCCGTGCGGATTTACGTTGCAAATCGTCATTGTCATACTCGTGCACATAATTTTCTCTTTCCCGTGCAGTTCTCGCGTTCCGTACGAAGAGTTCGAAATGCGCTTCGTTGCACCACGAAGTTAAGTTAGGTGCTCGGATAAGTTATCCTTGTCTTTCCTCGGAAAGGAAGTGCCAATTAACGTGCAAAAAGAAATAACGGTGTGCGTGTCACGGACTATGTAGAAACCCGATGCCCTTTCCTCTGGTTTCTACTTCTATTTCCGTTTAGTGAAGAGAGGTACTTGAAAGAAAAAATACTTTTAACACACCTCGTGTATGTGAGAACATCGAGCAGTTATATGCCGTGCAAAGAGAGAGTGTGAAACAAATTTATGTCGTGAATGAATAATTAATAGCAGAGAGAACATTGACATAGAGACAAAAATGTTCAAGTAGAAGTCATATAGAGGTATTTTGTTCGAGCGTGAGTAAATTCTAGTCGAATAGAAAGTTAACGTATAATTTACATGAGATAATAATGAGCAACCTAACAAAAGTACTCATATTGTTTTGCTAAATATTAATTGTGGATTTGCAAGTCGACTTGCGTTCACAATGCACGCAGATTTTTCCTCTTTTATATTTTGCGTTACGAAAATTTTTCAACGTATAATCTTTCCGCATGCACACTCGATGTTCTGTTACATATACTGATATGTATGTGCAATCATGTGCGACGATAACAACTGCTGCCTGTTCTGTGTGATTTTCTGATAATGGTCGTGTCTCGATCGAACGAATGCAGACATCTTTTAATTGTTTCAACGTGTTTTGCAACTTGTGCGATTTTATCGCGGTGAAAATAATCATTGTTCATGCTGCAGTCACTTTTATGACCGATAAATGACGAGATAACATTTATACGTGTTGTATACATGAAATCTACGAATTTCACTTCATAAATTTATGATAATATACATGTCTATTTATATTTTTACTCGTTACGCTTGATCTGAAAATAAATCAGCAAATTGCTTCTAGCTCGAAGACTCAAACGATTGGTCGAGACAATCGATTCGTTAGATCGACAGTTAAAAGAAATCTGCTACGTTAGAACAAACTTGCTTCGAATATAATCTCCTCGGAAATTCATTTTTTTTCTTCAGACAAAATTAAAGTATATCTCAAAAGAAACGCCGGCTGGAACGAGCCGAGGTAAAAAGCTAGATGCATTGCATTAAGCGAGCTTAAATTGCAGGGGTTGAAAGGTATCGTTGGACAGGAATTCCCACGTGTTAGTCCCGTGTGTTAACCGATCACGTCGATCCCTGAAACGAAACGAAACGGGATCTGAGATTGTCGGCTAGAATTCGAATAAAAGCGCGATCCCAGTGAAATCAAGAAAATGAAGCTCGAGGGAAATTGCTCGACGGACAACGACGATAGCACCAATGGGATCTTATTGCAACCCAGGAAGAGCTCGGTGCGATTGCAGATCGTCCCGGCGCAGCCCAAGACGATCACGCGTCTGCCGAAAAGGCCACCGGTCGACATGGCGTTCAGCGACCTTACATACAAAGTGCGAGAAGGCCGCAAAAACAGTAAGTACACATTTTACTTCAAATTTTACCGATATTGAATCTAGTCGTGCTCAATTGCCTGATGCACATCATGCTCATCCTTCATGTACGACTGAAACCAGTATTTTCGTCCTCGATTCTTCTCCCCATCATAGGTACCCATCTAGATGATAGACACGTGTTTGTTGCAAGTATAGACACGCGTTTATATTGCACACGAAGAAAACAACTCCGTTAGTGTAACGGACTTCTCTGTTACTTGGGGACTAGATGGAAAACTCAATTGTAGGAACAAAAAGATTCCTGCAGAAGGTTTCTGCTCATCAGTTAATTACTCTCAATTGTCTTAACTGAGTTTTAATGCAGCTGAATGTTCAGATGAATGCTTTCGGTCACAGAGATGTAACTTCTCGCCAGCGAGCTTTTCGTCTGGGTTTCCATTCAGTTATAATTAATATTTCTTTCTCGTGTACAATTTAATATGCAAAGTGGCATAACGTGACGTGGTTACATCATTTTTCGAGATCGTCTGAATGTTAGAACGTGAAGCTTACTACATGAAAGTTACATCACTTTTATAATAAGCGGCGCGTGTTTGCCATATTTTATTTATTCTTATAACACTACATGCTGTCGTGCATTTTTCATAGAACGTCGACATTCGAAGAACCGAGATGATTATTCGTTTCGCTGATATCGCTTTTAACACAACTAATTAATTAAACATACGACCGTGGGTACATTGTATTTTAATCTTAAATATGTTCTATACGCGCGCGCATGGAAAACGTCTGGAGAAATTTTTCTCAGCGTTTAATAGATATTACTCGATCGTGCGGGAATTTCAATGAAAATTTCGCAATTCTACGCGGTATACTAATATAAATTAGGTTTTCCGTGATCAAGTAAGTTTTAACGTAAGTTGGAATTATGAAATTTAAATAAAGCATACGGCTGATATTTACACGCGTAAAAAGATCTAATATCTAGAGTTTGATATTCATGTGAATTAAATATTGTTAAGTATTTACTAAATTAAATATTGTTAAGTATTTACCAAGTATAATGATTGATAATTGTAATAATTGACATAATGATAAAAAAGTGCTTAGATAAACTGCAAACAGATTGCGTTATAGATGTTATTATAGGAAATATAACATGTTATTATAGGAAATATAACAATGAAGGAAGGAATTTTACCTTTGCCTTTGAACTGCATTTTATCTCAGGTGACATTACGTTATTCAGCATGACGAAATCGTGCTTTAATCGTGTATGATAAATATATAACTAAACACGGCTTCACGTAATCTTGATTCTATGCTAATGAGGAAATTGTCTAGTTGTTTCGTGTTCTCTTCCGGATGGAGTAAGCCTTCGCGAGACTATAACCAAAGTTTTTTGTTTTTCGTATGTGTCAGTCATATTCAATTTAATCTTCATCCCGACATTTTGTATTGAACTGTTTACCACCTGTTTGTTTAAAGAAAAAGTTCACCAGAGAAGAAAGGGAAAGATATCGTGATATCGCAGATCTCTCGCGTTCTCTCCCTTTCTTTCTCTCCTCTTCTTGGTCCTCTCCCCTTCATAATCACCACACCCATGAACGAATGTTGATAAACGACATTTATTATCGGTAATAATCGTTCGCCAGGCATGGAGAACACAATCGTATCACACTGATGCACGTGACAGCGACATGTTATGGAATGATTAAGCATAATAACTCACTAGTGGTAAATAGCTACGATTAAAAGTGCAAGTATACGTAGCGCACGTCGCGGTATTCAACGAGCGATGCCAATTGCATGCGGTGATAATCTTCCTATCAATTGTGCTTACAATTCTACGTGTTCATTTATGATCTGCGCGTTATAAAAAAAGTGCGTTAAAAAAAGCGCGTTATAAATATTCTTACGATTAACTCGGCGATTGATATCGGCGACCATTAATTCATTCTTCCTCACGATTCCGAATCGCATTTGCAGATGCGACATAACGATCTAATTGGTTTTATAAGAAAATTAATCTTATAAGCTACGGTGTTATTTTTACCAATGCTAATTAGTCCAATGCATGAAGTCCTCGACCAACTCCATCTTGTTTTTATTAAATAAGAAAGGAATATGATAAGAAATATTAGGTAATATTTAAATAAAATGCAATCTCTAATATTTTAATAAAACTTATTTGCAATCTTTAATATTTTAATAAAAATTTTTCTCGAAATACATTGTACAAAAACTATTTTTAGGCGTCCTTCCGAAACCTTTTCGTAACCTAAGAGTTAAGCGTCGTCTACAATAAGAATTTAAGCCGTAAGACTTAAACTTTAAGCTCTAAGCCGTAAGAAATTGCCCAAGTCACTCACAAGTCAATCACAGTCGATTATTTTTCTTATAATTGACCTTCTTATAAAATTGCGACCACTAATCGCACTCGCTGGACAGCCGTGCTGAGTCAACCGTTCTTACAGTTCCAGAATTCTTTGGCGAAAACGTGAAGGAATGCGCATATTGTTCGTATCGCTCGTGAAACAAATCGCAGAAACAAGTATTATTGGCGTGTGATTGTTTTCGTCATAATAAAATTTTAATAACTCCGAGAAACGGTAAACGCGACCCGATCGAGTCACATCAATCAAGTCTTGTGATTGATCAACTTCTTACGGCTTAGAACTTAAAGCTTAAATTTTATGGCTTAAGTTCTCATTGTAGACGACGCTTGAAGTACATATCTCTTCTCTTTTTCTTCTTCTAAAGCGCAGGAGAACTAAAAAAGGCACTGTTGATTCAACCGGCGATTTCCACGAACAAATGTGTGACTGACCGGTTGAGAGTATTGGCAGATACTGCTGATGGTCCTTTCGAGTTATTTTCCGCCTTCGTGTATTTGAGAACCAGCTTTTAGCGGGCGAACACATCGCCCGGCATACGCGATAAATCGGAATAGTGCAAACTGGTTTCTGATGTGACATTGACCACAGAGTGAAAGTGCAGTGCTCGCGTGGTAGTTGCGTGAGAGAAATACGTATTTCCGCGCGGCGGGATGCTGCAGTACGACGCGTTGCGATCTCTCCCTCTCTTTCTCTCTCTCTCTCTCTCTCTCTCTCTGTTGTATATCACGAAAGCACTTCTGGCCGCGCTCTTATCGGAACACAATAATGAACGGGACATTCGAGATAACGCAATCCTGTACTGCTGAGATACGTGTGACGCGGAACAGACGTTCTTGACGAATTTATCCCGCGCAAAATCAAAGCGACAATATTTAAGCGGAGACAAGAGCTTAATAGAGTCGTTATTTCCGCCATTTCCTGCAATCATAGAGGATTGCCAATTGCAGTCTTCCTCGTCAATCGCTCTTTGATCATTGGTCGATAATTTTCTTTATGTGTTCGTGAAATTGCTTATATTCACAATTTCCTCGAATCGCCTGCCACATCCTGTTATAGACAGGAATATTATTCTGCGGTTTTCATCATCGGGGTACATTGTCCAAATGTCATCCCGAGACGAAATTTTGATCTTACTTTCAGCCTTACTATTTTATTTAACACTTATTTTGATATTCTGAAACTTATAACCTATTTTGACGCTAAAGAAAGTGAAAAGGGAAATTTCGAACATCATCAAAGTAGAAGCAAAATTGTATTATTAGAATTAAACTTATTTTGCTCCTACTGCGTTGTAGAATTCAAGATTCATAAGACCAATGATTCATAGAACATAAGACCAAAATTCCGATTCGAGATGTAATGATTTTTTAACGTGGCACTCTTGATTGAATCGTTGAAGAAATCATGCACCGCGGAAATCCGATTTCCCGAAGTATTGATTCCTTCCGGTGAGCCGGATTTTCGCTCGACCGCGGCCTAAAGCCGCTTCACAACGGCCTGGTTATTTTAGCAACGTGATTGAGCGCGGAGGGGAATCCTAATCATAATAAATTTGCTTGACTAAAAATAACAACTTAACTCTAAACTTAGAACTCGGATCTAAGCGTGTCCAAGTGCGAGAAGACGACTGGAATATAAATATTTACAGTTCGCGAATGAGACAGACTTGCCCACAATTCCGCGCAAGCGTTTAAGGAACTTTCTAACGCGAACGTTGCCATGAATAATTCAGCCGCGGTCTAATAATGCCACCTGTTGTGCCCGGTATCAATGTACTACTGTGCACCGAATCGATAATTTAATAATAACACTAGGAAGTCGTAGTAAAGCCACGCGACGTACTCGTCAGGATCGATTTTCTGTAATTTTCTCGGAATCGCGGTCAGGCTATTTGCACCACTTCGATGCACACCTGCACCTGGAATCGCACGCTCCACAGCCACGTCTGTGCAGCCGTTTACGATTATCTATAGGCCACTCACGCACATGACGCATCCGACGCCTCGTTCCATTTTTGTAGTTATAAAAATACTCCCGCTGCAGAAACACACATTGTCTTTTTCACAGGACTTATTTTAAATACTAACTGATTGATGTGACTCGATCGGGTCGCGTTCACCACCGTTTCTCGGAGTTATTAAAATTTTATTATGATAAAAACAATTATGGTAAACACGCCAATAATACTCGTACCTGTTTCTGCGATTTGTTTCGCGAGCGATACGAACGATATGCGAGCGATACGCGCATTCCTTTGTGTTTTTGCCAAAGAATTCTGGAACTGTAATAATGGCTGATTCAGCACGGCTGTCCATTAGTGCGATTAGTGGTCGCAATTTTATAAGAAGGTCACAATTGCGATATAATATCGTAAAGGAATTCTGCAAGGTACGTTGATTATACGAACGTGTACACTTGAGTCCACGGTGAAATGCGTAGATCTGGGTTACAGCGGCGCTGTTTGGACCAAGGTATACTTTAGATACATATAATATTTGAATACTTTAAAACAAATCGTTGTTTTTAAATTAATTTTCATTTATAAAAAAAATTAATAATAAGAATGTGGTGATTCTTCCGGAAAACATTAGCGGACTGCACTTTTCTGTGCAAAATCCGCGCCACTCGACTTTAATCACCGCTTTAAAGTGTAGCAATATTGAGCAGTAAACATCGTGGGGGCGCCTTTGTTCCTTCTTATCGTGACTCATAAGCTCGCAGTGAATCATTCTTCATTTGCAACAGCTGTACGATAAAACACGTAGTCCCAGCGTTGCCTGTGAATTGTCGTTCTACTTACTTCGGGCCGCCATCGATTCGTGCAGCTTCGCGTCGGCCAATGGAATGGATAATAGATGAAGTACATATAGGCAATCATACGCGTATATCAAGCGTGAGACTCTCATATCCGTTGAGCGTATCTCATAGTAAAATCAAAATAAAAGAAGGATCTATGAAAGCTAATACACAGATGGAGTGTAATAAGACTAACTAAAACTAATAGAGTTAGTATTTGTCCTCTAGATATAATGAGGAAGTATTTATTATGTCCAAATTAGAATACACGTTTTAGTTCTTCAAATGACCAATTTTTGATTATCATTGAGGAGGTTCCATTGAAGGACTGAAATATATGCGTATGATTATTCTAATTTGAACATAATAAATACTTTCTCAGTTTAGAGAATAAATACTAACTCTATTAGTTTTAGTTAGTCACTACTCCGTCTGTGTACGGCTCCGGCTCTTTTTCCTTTATTTTGATTTCGTATCTCATAGCGAGGTAACACGCGAAAGCTTCGCGAGGTAGATCGTGACGATCCTTTGCATCTTCCAAATACTTTGGATGTTATCTGAAATAAAAATATTTTCGGTCACATATTGATACTGTATCATATCACATCGCATCGTATCGCATCGCGTCGTATCTGATGAAACGGAGTTAGAAATCACAGATAATTGTGTGATGATGCAAGCAAACATTGCGAACTACTCCTCAGGACATAGCGTTATTACATTCTTCCAGTAATACTATTTTGCAGATACTTGTGCAATAAACTCGTACTTCTGTCAAGAATAGACAGTAATTAGGCACCGAACGCGACACGGTTGTATTTTTATTGTTTTCTATCTCAAGTTTTCAAAATGACAGTATTACTGTTGCCGGTTCGTCGTCTACGAACTGATACTCGTATAATAATTCGATAAATAATTCACTGTGTATCGTGTAACGCGAATAACAAAGTCAATAAACAATACAAATATTCAAATAACTAACAAAGATTTTATCCTACCACAATAAACTTTAATATTACACGTATGTAATATTAAGATAACACTACTACATCCGTGTTCGCTCCTCATAAGCCTTAGAATCTTTGTTAGTTATATGAATAATATAAAGGAGCTTCATATACAATTTTACAAATATTATATCATGCGTGTTCTGTCGTTGCAATCGGCATTTGATGAGCGAAATATAACATTTAATAACGCATTACCTACTGCGAGGATCTCGTGTTTTCTTCTTATCTTTATAAAATTAAAGTACCTGTGCGTACTATAAACGACTATTGTTTTGTTCAAATTGAGATACCGATTATCGCTCGAACGTAGTCACCAATTCTTATCGTGGGACAGGTCCATCTAGATATGCACTCGTAATACACGCGGAAGGAATTGCTATGATAATTACGATTACTTTCCTTTTTAGATATCTGCTTGTCATAAATACTAGTATTAGTTACTGCTGTTCACAAAGTGGTAGCCTTAGCTGTTGATCAACTTCGTTAACTTATCGATAAAAATAATATAAAAAAATAATCATATTGTTCTTGATAAGCGAGTGATTTATCGAATATTTGTTGCATCATTTACTTGATATATTATCTTGATATGTCATTTGCTTGGTGCATCAGATACTTGATAGACAAATTTTTCAGAAGGACACGCCGATGAATTGTTGATTAATCGATACTGGGTAAATAGGTGAACGTGAGCTTACGATACTTCAAACTCTACGTTTCAAGTCACACTTTTCGACTTTAGCTTTTGTAACGCCAGAGGAATGTAATAATCATCGACCAGTGTTTCGCAACAGTTTAAAGAGCATTATCTAGTTGGGACAACAATACGACTTATCGTTTGCGTGATCGAACAAAACATGGCGATATAAGTGCTGCTAAAGACTGTTCTTCAATATTTTTTGTTTGTCTTTGCTGTTTCTCTTTTGCTGCTCTTTGATTTCTATTTCTTTATCTCATTCTGACTGAAAGTTTGAGCCAGAAAAAGAAAAAGATAATTATATATAATTACGATCAACCTACAATTTTAATAATCTTTAAACATATTATCAAAGTGATCATTCTGAGTAACTTCCAGAATGCAGAAAGAAACTTCCATTGCACGTGCACACACACACACACACACACTCACACTTACACACAAGGTAATTTTGATCGCTATATAATAACTAAGAAAAACCACGGAACAAGAAGCAGGAAATACAGAGAATATATTATACATATACATTATGTTCAATGAAGTCTAGTTCGTCACACGATAACTATGCATTCTATTATTAGCGTTATTATTCCAGTTTTTCACTCATGCAAAAAACGCTTAGTATTTGTAAGTATAATCACATGAAGAAATAATTGCTATATTTACTTGTGATCAAGAGGAAGTGATTTTTTTGTTAAATTTTACTATAATGTTAGCGATAATAACCTTATATACATATTACTACTATCACTTTATTATAAAAAATTTGTTTAGAGAGCCAAAAATAACTATAATTTTAGTTGGATCAACCCATTTCATTTTCTCAACGTGGAAACTCTTTCTCGGCAAGGCACGATACGATGAATCGAGCGCGAGACTGTGTGCTTATCGTGTATTCCTACTGCTCTTGGGTCTCGTTCTTATTGTAATCATTACATGTTTATCAGTAATGTATATAAATAACGACGAACTAAGGGTGTAATACGTTCTCTCCGAATCCATTTCAATACTCGTTTGTCTTTATCTCCGAAGCTCTTTAGTCGAATCTAAAAAAATAACATTCTTCAAGAATTCACGATACTCTTCATTTGCGAAATTTGTATTAAAAAAAAGGAAGAAAATAATGTTCTGTTTCAATGCTTTGAAATACAACTTCGCGACGGAAGAAAAAAGCTCTTTATACGACAATCGCAACTTTCTCGAGAGACCTACAGTGGAGTCAATAAGGAAGAACAACTTGTTGAGGAACAACTACTCAACTGAGATTCCCCCAAATTATTAGAAATTATCGAGATTATTCAAGGTGATTGTCGTTTGACGGCGTTATTACACTGAGGGAAAAAAATAGTTGCTCTGACTAAAATTATAATATTACTTTTGGCTTCGATCATATTTTTTGATTATTCTAATGAAAAAATTGTAGTATGTATATAATAACATAAAAATTGTAATATAATAATATGTATATAAAGTTATTATCACTAATATTATAAGAGAATTTAGTAAAAAATTTAATTTTCTCGACCATAATTTATAATAATTATTTCTCTATGTAATTATAGTCACAAATACCAAACATTTTTTCTCAGTGTACAGTCGGCTGGCCATTCGCAAGATTATGCCGCGGCCACACCAATATAACGTGAAGCATTATTATGCGGGCGTTCGGACGGTTGCAAAATAAAATGAAGAAAGTCTGGCGGCCTCTTGAAGATAAATAGGTTGCCGTAAGATTTTGAGACCCGTCTGCATCCGTCGTGCCTACATGCCTTTGCGTCCATCCGACTCTTCGTTTCTCGTTCTCTCTTGCTGCTCGTTTATTTACGCGTATACACGAGTATATGCAAATAAAGGTGTACCCGCGTACATATCGGACGCGCACACCTCATGCACTTAGCACGAGCAATCGGAGTAATCTAAACGCGCGGAAAGTTATCGTGGGTATCGCAGCAAGCAACCATTTTTACAACTTGCAGTTTGCGTAATTCAGTACATAGCCTCTTCCACGCGCGAAATTAACAAACAATTGATTCGCCTCTCTTTTCCTCTGCCTGTACAAATTTAGAACCCGACTTAACGCGTCATTCATGCATGGTCTGCAACATTACATTCCATACACGTGAACAACTGGTTACATGTGATGGTGAAATTAGTGGCGTGTGGATATTATTATAGTTGTATGAATATTGCTTCGTGGATACTTTGGATCTTTCGACTGTGACAAAAGCATGATTATACCTTAAAATTATATGAGAGAGTCGAGCGATATAACCGGGAGAGATTCAAAAGTACACAATCGTTCTTCTAAAAAATAAAATTTATTAATTGGTCTAATTTCAATTTTTAGTTCAATCGCCGATATGATAGAGATTAACTTGAATAATTGAATAAATAGAATATTTGATACGTATAAAACTACTTTGAAATGAGGGGGAGGAGACATTTTCTATCTTTGTACGATATTATTTTAGAAGGTCAACGTCATGTAATAATGTAGAACACAGCAAGTAACGAAAATAAAAAGATCAAAATAGTAATACATCAGAAACCATATTTGAAACCACTGCTGACCTATATTATTTATAGCAGTCGATCTTCGTTAGGTATGAGTCACAAGCTTCTTATTTCTACTTCTCAAGTTTACGACGTGACTGCATGCCTAAGAAGTAGTCACGTATCTTTACACGAGCGCATAAGGCATTTATTTTTAATCACACTGATCTCATATAGAGCTCTTTGGCATTGACAAAGCAATCGTCAGCGCTGTGTGCGCAGGTCATTGCTTTCTCTGTTCACTTTTCGAGAAACAAAGATCGGGTCAACAGAACGTGCACTTTGTAAACGTTCCTTTTTCTTTAAACAAACCGCTCGTTCTCTCGCGCGAGCGATAACAGTACTTGCACACTGGATACAGCATCTACACATACACGCAATCACATTCAGAAGTGTTGTGTACAGTCAGTCAACGTAGTAACAAATCACCGTACGAGGTTTAGACTTACTTGTTAGTATATTACTTACGAATCGTTAACACAAATATATGGCGACTTTTACGATACAATGTTTCTACTTAATTAGCATTAAACCTTATTATTTGGGTTATTTACGAGCAACACAATAAATCTCTGAACGGCAGATTAGGTTTGCAGTAATTTACGGTATGTGATATTTGCGTATCGCGCGTAATGTTGTCTCATATGTGCGAGACAACACTAGCTCCTAGAAAAGTAATTATATAATATCAATGTGTTATGGCCGTTAATAGTCGCGAGCATAATATTGTGCATGCTACTCAAGCAGTGAGTAGATAAACTATCTTAAGAAGCAGTAAATGATCCGTCAACTCATTCCAGCATGGACATACAGGATATTTCAGAAACCGCGATCAACTTCCTATTGATTACATGAAGAGACCTTTGTAGAAGCTACATCGGAAATGAAAATGTTTGTGTCTGTTATTTAATTAAGGTAAAATCAAGCGCGTGACATTTAACTTAAATGGCAACGGATATGATATCGTGGCTCTCAAAAAATAATAACTTAGTTTTGCAAAAATAAATATTTTGACGTATGGTCTAAAGACTGTCACGTAATTTAAAGAATACGACGGTTTTGGAAAACAGGAAAACATACAATTCCCTACTTCCTTCTTCCTTAATAATATCTCATTTCAATATAGATGTTTATCTGCCAGTAATTAATGACATGTAAGATGGATGATATTGAATATTAAGAGATATGTCTATGTAATTTGCTCCATTAGATGATCCGTATGTCATAGAACGCTCATATGTGTCGGTGAAGTGTAGAGTGAATTAAAAGCGGTTTACCTTGAATCGGAATTAAGAACTATTTTATTACAGCTCCTTGCCGTTCGGCTCTCAAATATTTGCGCATATGACGACTCAGTAGTACTCTCATGAATGGCGTACGTGACACCGACAGTATTTATCTTCGTCAGGGAATGTTAAATTGCCACTTTACGTGCACACGCAACGTTGCTGTCTCGGCAAAATAGCACTAACGTGAAACGTTCATACGTGGATGTAATGCGAACTGTTGCTTAAAGTCGATTACTTCACCGTTTCACTTTCATACGAAATGCTTAATTAGTTGGACATCAAAAACGGACGAGAATAATTAACACCTCCCATGCGATGACTTGTCAACGCATATATCAATCGCCAATAAACTAAAAATTCCCTGAGAAATTTTTTATGGGATCGCGAAATCCCCCAGCAGCGATTTCGGTTTGTTACAAAAGCGAACGACGTATTTTCATCTATAATTGATATAAATTTTTGAGTAAATTTCTGTTTTCAGTTCATTTGAGTTCATAATGGATGCAATAAGATTTCTAAATCGGTCAGTACGTCGTTCTGTCATTTTGTTGTGCAAAATCCATTGTTTCATCACTTGTACGATTCGTTACGTGAGAGATTATACTGAGAGAAAAATTATCTTAAAATCAACAAATATTTCCTTGGTGGGTGCCATTAACATATTTACTTAAATCTACATTCTCTTTACTTAAATCAAATATTATTTATTTAAATAAAGTAAACAATATTTGATTTAAGTAAAAAGAATATAGATTTAAGTAAATATGTTAATGGCACCCACCAAGGAAATATTTGTTGATTTTAAGATAATTTTTCTCTCAGTGTAGATGTGGTGTCTCGTGAGTTAACAATGCGTTGACACGTTCGTTGTCTTGTTTTTTCTCCGTGCTTAAACAACAATGGCGGTGCTGGTAAACAAGCGAATAGATAATATGATTAAACGTCCCCATGCGCTTAAGGAGACTTTGATTACTAAAGTGGCATTCAAGAATTGCGTATGATTTTGAAACGAGTACGACATTTCTCTCCCTGCTAGTGAAATCGAGACACGGTATAAAATCAAGAGGTCAAGATATACGACTTTTGACCTTAATAAGACAATCGGATTCACTACGCTATAATGTGGAGTAGGTATCGCCAACAGCGTGCGCCAACTTACTTAGATATCGGCGTATCTCTCCTTTTGACTTTGTAAATTATTTTTTGCTTCGATACGCTCGTTTAAATGTGAAATATTTTATACATATTCCGACATTAAAAAGATTATGTTTGGCGTTGTTTTATAAAACGACTTGTTTCAGCTGTGTATGTTTTTTGGATACTAGAAACAGAGTAACTAAACTGCACCATTTGGACGAAATTTCATCGAAGTTAAAGTCCTGATTAGTCATTCCGAGCAAATGAGATGTTTTGGACGCATTTTGTAACGCACGGATAGAGTAAACAGATATTTTATCGACGATATTTTACATTTTACACTAGCCATATAAGATCTTTGTTTCTAAATATCCCAATAAAAAATATTTTTCTTTGGTACAATATATATTGTAATGTGACTTAATTAGGAATTAATATTCGATTAAAAATTATCAAAAGAAAAAAGTCTCTAATTAATTGCTTAATTCGATACTTCCTGATCAGTTAATATGCGTAATAAAACATACAAAATGATATTTCTCTAACGTCGAAAAACTAGGACAAATAAAAAATTCTAAAGTCAAACCTATCCTTCTCTAATTATACGGACAAAGTATAGATCATACGTGTATTTAGTTCGTTTTCTGATTGCTTTTCTTATTATTGCGATATATTTTGAACGAAATGCAATAACTGAGCTTCAAATGATATTATTCAACAATTTAGCTTCCTAGGTTGCAGCAAACTCGTTAGTTAAATTGTTTTCCGATTTTGTAGTTATTTATGAATCACACAAGACTTGAACGAATCACTACATACGAGCGTGATGATGTAGTATGCGAGCTTGTTTCTCGTAGACTTTGTCCTACTGTTTTTTTTTGCCGATATCTCGTATTATGTATTGCTAACGTATGCAATATTAGTAGCTCTGATGTCACGTAAAACGCAGATTGTGCTCGTGCAATCTTGGTACGACGGTTGGTACGACCGCCAATAAAGATTCAATCCTCATCTAAATTACGACTTTTTAATTGCAGCCAATCAACGAGCGCTCGTCGAGTATCATTAAACAACACATTGTTAACAACCAATTGCTAATTATTATCTAACGCACGTGCAAGTTTATTCCCATAATGTTCACGTATATATTCGCGCAATGTATCGGTTATAAAATATCTATTTTAATCTATACGTCTATATTAATCCATAGATACGCGTCTCGTCAGCCAGTAACAATAAAATAGATAAAAAATATTTCGCTTTTGAACTTTATTATACTCGTATTGTCGCACGTAAACATTTGCGCGCGTTTTTTCTTAATAACCAGTATTCGTTAAAAATAATTGGCATATATTCGCCTTTTCGCAAATATTACATTTCACCTGAAGAACCTTTTTAACATAAAAATAAAATTATATTTGATTTAGTTTCTAAAAATTATATATATATATATAATTTTTAGAAACTAAATCAAATATAATTTTATCTTTATGTTAAAAAGGTTCTTCAGGTGAAATGTAATATTTGCGATACTAGAATTAAGTAACACAAGTGAAAAATTCCCTTTTACTTCTCACACACAAATGAGTTTAACGACTCCGTCCTACTTTCAGATGTGAAGACAATCCTCAAATCCGTCAGCGGCAGACTGAGATCCAGCGAGTTGACGGCTATTATGGGCCCTTCTGGCGCGGGAAAGTCCACATTGCTGAACATCCTCACCGGATACAAGTGAGTCAACGCGCGGAATTTGTACACTTGGCGATACAGTTATCGCGCGTTGTTAGTACAAGAAGTACAATAAGAGAAAAGCACATGTAAGCACGCGTTTCTCATACACTCGTGTTCGGATAAAATACAAACTCGCATAAATTAATCGTGAGATTAAAAGAGATGTGCGCAACCTTTGTCATTCTCGTTATATTGTATGACTCATTTACCTATCACCACAGGCGTAATTATTTTAATTACATTTCCACATCTTGTTTTCGTCAAAAACAAAATTACAATTTAATCGCGTTGTTCTAAGTGGCACTTATTCATGTCTGAAATATATAAGCGGGCAAAATCGGGATTACATTAGACTCGTCGAAGCTCTACTTGCTTTCTTTGAGATTCACGCGAAATTATTGAGATATCAAGTGACAGATGTGAGAAACCTGCGTTTGTCACTCATATGTGGATAAATTCAAATGTGTGACATACATTAGGAAAACGATGGACAGAAATTTACTTGTGGAACATTTGTCTTTGCATTTCCCTTTCTTCCTTACGAGACGAAAACGAGAACGTAATCCTCAAAATTCGCGCGGCACTTTCCTGGACTTGAGATCTCGCATAATCATGTCTGTATATTGCCTGTACGGTGTCGTCATGAGCACGCGACCACGTGGGGGAAGATTTCGTCCGTATAATCTGCCATGACCTCGCACGCACTTTCAGTTTTTATCGGGACGGTCCGTTTCGCTTTCTTCGCCATACCACGATCTCACTTTCCTCCAAAAGACACAGTCTCGCTTTCTTCGCGTTTCGTCATTACGAAACTACTCTGCAGCAGGAACAACGACCGCCGATAGCTAAATGAAGGTTAAGGTGATAATAAGAGGCATATCCTCGTGATAAGATAGAAATATTCACATGTCGCGATCGTTATCATAGACGTGCAATTTAACTATACGATATTATAACTTAAGGATATTGTACTTCAGGATTATTTCAAATCGAATGATCGTTCCCTAAACTCGTGATGCAGACTTTCTACTTCGACATGCTTCCTCGATCGGTTCACTGCGTCAAAGCGTTCTGCTTGACGAAACAATCCGTATTTAAATTTCTTTGTCTGAGCATCATAAAAAAATAATATGCTGTGAAGACGTATTCCCATTTTTGCTCTATTTTATGGAGATTGTAAGACCAGCCGTTGCAACGAGTTTCATTCTCACCGTCTTCGTCTTTAAATCGTACAAGGGCACATAGATGTCGCAAATTGACGTTTCTCAGCGAGGAATGCTTCGAGGCCACATCTCGAACCGGTTCCTGACACTTTGATTTTTCAGCAAATTCTATTGCTAATTAGCCGATATAACGACGGGACTGCTTTACATCGTCATGAACTGCGCTGTCGCAAGTAACAATTTCTGTAATTGCAGGTGGTAAATTGGCTCTTTCACGGCATTCAAGTTTTGACATCAAATGCTATTCAAAATGGACATTCTGTGTATAATTTAGTGATAAAAGAAATTACGTGTATATACAATATATAGTCGATTGCAGAACGATTTAATCATAAGAGTCAATGCTGATAGATTTATATAATAATAACATAATTAATAATATGATAAATAAGAACAAATAATAATAATGAATATTATTATTGCGCAAATTTCTCGGTAATGACTCTCAATTTTGATAGTTTAATAAGATCCTATTGTATCTAAATTTTGTAACTTTTAAATTCTCTTTTAAATTCTCTTTTATCAACAAAGGTGCCTCTAAGTATGCTTGTAAGTCACATTTAGAGGCGTTTGTGTCGACAAAAGAGAGTTAGAATAAAGGCCTAGGTGCAAAAGCGACTACAACATAGTCGCGAAACATAAACGCGGCGATTTACAATTTTTCTTAATACAATATTCTCCAACTATCTTTTATGGGATCATATGTTTTCAGATCTCAAGTTTAGTTTGTTTGATTGTTTCGCGATGACACGATTCTGAAGCGTTCGCGGTTTGCGTGACATAGAATTACTTGTGATGTATACGTAAAAGTTGCTACGCTTCGCTTGCTCACTTCTTTTCCATCGCGTTTTCCAAACCGGTTTCACGGATAATCGCAGTATTAGTATGCGCGGCATCACGGTACTCATCCGCGATTGAGAACGCGTTCGCGAACAATCTGACATTGTGTTCTTCTCATGTACGCGATGTTGAAAATTTTATATATTAACGACTGTATCACGTTCTATATCGAAAAATTTTTGATGGAATATTCATGATTGGCCACGATAGCTCGTTAGCGATTTATTATTCCTTTTGACATGAAATATCTCCAATCTTAGATAAATTGCAAACAAAGAGGAACACTTAGACATCAATTTTGTGATTCAGTATTTGCACGTACGAGATTATGAGACATTTTTGCAACCTATTCATTAGAAATTTCTTATCAGGACGTCAGGAATGGAAGGCATAATCACGATAAATGACCACGAAAGAGACCTTAGTGCCTTCAGGAAGCTTTCCTGCTACATCATGCAGGATAATCAACTTCATGCGAATCTAACGGTGACAGAAGCTATGAAGGTTGCAGCGAATCTTAAGCTTGGTTCACACGTCAATAAAGTGGAGAAAGAAGAAGTGGTAAGTTGACTCTCTTATCAGATTAGTTGGTCTTAAAAGATTTGAGACAAAATGTAACATTTGACATGAGATTACATTTGCGAAATAGTTTTATACGTTCATGGTAAAAGTTTTTATCGTATTCTCGCAGTATAGTTACTATATCGTTACTATATCGGGTAATATATCGTTCGTTCAACAAAATTTTACTCAAAATTGTAGAGTTAATTATCATTTATATCGCGGGATTCGCGGTAAAAATGATAAAAGATACGCGCAGTTCGCGTATCTTTTTCTTTTTCTATTCGTACAACACAATACATTTATTGTCAAGCAGAAGAATATCAATTAATAAATTAAAAAGCTGTAATTAATCTATTGCTAATGATTCATTGACATTTTCTATTTCAGATTCAAGAAATCCTTGAGACTCTCGGTCTGTCTGAGCACCGCTATACAATGACCTCGAACCTGAGTGGTGGTCAAAAGAAGAGGCTCTCCATCGCTCTTGAGTTAGTCAACAACCCCCCTATAATGTTTTTCGACGAGCCGACTAGGTGAGTTTCATATTTCGCACGAGTTAATAATTGTAAATTATTATCATCACACTAGTAAATCGTCTATAGATCATTTTTATAGTTCTGAAATATTAGCATTGTATAAAAATATTAGAAATATTACTGATTGCGCAATTGATGTTGTAATCGGGATATGTTATTGTTAAATCACTCTTTATCGCCACTCGCCAGCATATAATTATTTCGTGATTTCGGGATAAACGACATTTTGTGAACTGAATAAGGTATTGTTAATAGTAGTGAAAAGGAATGCATAAAAAGGAAGAACATATCTAAAATATCGTAAAATATTGTAAAATATTATAAAATATTCGTGTTCTATTGCAAAGGCTTTGGTAAAACGACTCAAACGTTATCATCGATACCTTTCGCTTTCGTTGATCGATGCTTCTGTGAAAGAAACTTTATCCCGCCTTTATGTAAATTCCCCGATCGAATGTCGGCACGGCCAATGTCAGCAGAATGAACTTGCCGCGCTTGTCAGGATCGCGGAAATGCGCGAATTTTGCAGGTTTTAGCAAACGTCACGCGTCCCGCACAGAGTTTCTCTTCGCAGCTTTCATGTGTCTATCACGTGCCGGAGTTGTGACTTTGTGAAATCGGTATTGCAAATTTTACTTTGACAATAATCTGTTATAAGTAGCAGTCTCATTATGCAAAATCAATCAAGTTATTAGGGCTACTTCAATTACTGAACTTTGTATTTTCAATTGTATCGAAATATATACAGAGTGTCCTAGATTCGTCTTCGCAACGTTCGTGGGCACGTAGAACGTATTTCGAGATATTAATTAAAGAAGATTGACACGATAGCAGATGAGCTCTAGTGGCGATGTGTGCTGTTGTGTGCTTGTACATTACGTCAAATTGAACAAGTGAAAAGTCCTATATCATTTTGCAGATAACCACATAGATTTTTAGTTATTAATGAAAGAAAATTGTTACATAATTGTGCGCAATAATGCACAAATCTTCTTTAATTAATATTCAAAAATCGATGTCGTTATTTGCAAAATGGCAAAGGACTTTTTTTGTTCAATTTTATCTAATGTATAAGTATATGGCGGTATTATAGTTTATTTATCATATCGCATGTGATCATTTATTAATCTTCTTTAATTAAATAATACCTCGAGATTTATTGCAAATATTACAAAACGGTATTTTATGTTCATCTCAATCCGTTCTACGTTTCGACGAACGTTGCGGAAACGAATTTGGGACACCAGTACATTTATTTACATTTTAATGTATTATATCAGATCTCTATACACCCTTGAACTTCAAGCAGATTGGATATAAAAGCTCTGAAGAAATGTCTGGGACATTTCACTTAGTCTCTTGAGACAGAACATAAGAGAGCACATAATGCCGGTGAAAGTAAATGATCAATGTCCCGTTTTTGAAACTTTTTTCTTCTCGCCAGACACTTTCACTATACGTCGGATTTTTACATGAGTATTGTGTAGATGT
Organism: Odontomachus brunneus; assembly: GCF_010583005.1. Lineage (NCBI taxonomy): Eukaryota > Metazoa > Arthropoda > Insecta > Hymenoptera > Formicidae > Odontomachus > Odontomachus brunneus. Next base: position 1,284,321 of record NW_022639468.1, on the reverse strand, counting down.
CGAATGCATTATTGCCATAGATTGTACTGTGATCTTTCAACGCGACTATTTCGCTAGATGATCTGATATAGTCGGTTTTTCTCTAACCATAAAAATGACGCAAAAAAGATTCCGCATTTGCGTCGCGAGATATGTTAATAGTTGAAAATCTTGCACCTTGATACATATCAAACGTTTCCGCAGAATCATTTCTTGTTCCCAACCGGTTCTAGAAGGTTTTTAAGTTCCTTAAAGTAAAAAAGTTTTAATAGTTCCTTATGCCGGGATACAACATCAAAGATGATCAGCACAACCGGTTCGACTAGTGGCCGTTATAACTTACGCCGGGGACTTGCTTCCAAAAAGAAAACACCGACGAATTAGCGCCGGTTTAAATCTTGTCGTTACTCAGGGTCTTTTCAACTTTCCATCGTGTACCTATCAATTCACGGATATCAATTACAGATAACAAAAATGTTCCTCAATCTAACATTTTCCGTGCGATTACGAAGGGATCACGTGAAATTGTGATACAGTCGTGTTTTTGACGGAGACGTGCTGCAATAACCTTTTCTCTTTCCTGCTACGAACTTTCGTTTCATACTTGCATAAGGGTCAACGGGAGAAAAACGAGGAGATTTAAGCATGACCGTGCGGCAATACTAATTGGTGTTATCCGGTTGGTTTACAGCGGCCTGGACTCCTCATCTTGCTTCCAATGTATCTCGTTATTGAAGACTCTTGCACGTGGTGGCAGAACAATAGTCTGTACTATTCACCAGCCGAGCGCGAGGCTTTTCGAGATGTTCGATTCTCTATACACTTTAGCTGAAGGTCAATGCGTCTACCAGGGCGTTACATCGCAACTGGTGCCGTTCTTAAGGACAATTGGTCTTAATTGCCCAAGTTATCATAACCCGGCGTCGTTTAGTAAGTTTTGTCAAATGGCTTTTTCTTTAATGCTAATATCTATATAGAGAAGAAATATTGTAGTAAAAATTATAATCGAAATTATTATATAATAATATTATATTTTATATATATATTTGTTTAAAAATATTATACATTATGCATGTTTGCTTTTTACTATATAATTATTACAATTATTTGAATATTTTTTATATCGTATATTTAGTAAATCGTCAAATTAACTATATTTTTATAGTACTTAATACTACGATTTCATTAGTCTAACTTTACAAAAGACACACATTGTAAAAAGGAATTTTTTTGTAAAAAAGAATATAATTTTAACATAAATTTTATTACAATACTTTTTCTATATAATAGGATATGTTGTGCTGAGACGAAAAATGTTAGAGAAGATAATATTATGTATAAATACTTTTTTCTTCCATATCGATATACAGAAAATAATTAAATTAATAGTTAAACTCGAAAAAACTACATTGTCGTCAAAATTGTATTAGCAATGAATTGAAATATTCCCGTCTTCTGTTGTTACCATCACAGAATTCCTCGATTTGCTTTTCAGTCATTGAAGTATCATGCGGCGAGTACGGCGACAACATCAAGAATTTGGTAAATTCTATAAACAATGGCAAATATAATATTCGCGAGGGACAGTCGTTTCCTGAACTGAAGGATGGATTGAACAATTCCACCGCTGCAACCGGTATCCTAAAAAGCACAGACGGTATAGAGAAGGCGAAGATGAAAGATAAGAACGACGTGAGTAATCTAGAAGACAAGTATCCGGAGAACAAGCCGACCGATATTAGCAATGGGAAACTCATATCCGACTATGCCACAAATGACATCGCTAAACAAGGTATTACGTGTCTAATGTGACACAATAATGATGTGTATCAAGCCGCTCTTTAGATAGACAAACATGATGAACGTAGCATGTAGACATTTAATGTGTATTTTGTGATGTTATTGTAATATTAGCACAACGTGTTTAAAATATGCTTATTTTAAGAGATAAAACTACTACATCCCGCTTATCGCGCCATAATTCTAATAAGAATATTTATCTATTACTATAATAATTTTGGACCAATTGCGTTCTCTTCCCAGCAAAATAAGCAGCAATTTCCATGGCATCAGATGACTTCTTTCATGTATTGATAAAATTCATGTTGCATGACACACTTTTACGTACTTGCAGTAGTCACTAAGCAGACAATATAAAAGCCAAAATATATACGTTTATCTGGGTTAAAGCGTACCATTTCTCGCGGTGACGCGTAACGTAATTGTTGGCGCTCACTTTTTCCCACTTCATTCAAACAATACCTGTTTGCTTCTGTCGCACGAACGTTTTGTTACATGAAATTTATGCTGACGCATTAGGTATTCGCAAAGATACGCATAACGACATAGCGAAGGAACTAACGGGCGATTAACATTTTAGTGATGGACGTTGCGATACCCGTTGACACGGATAAGAAGGACAACGTCAACGTGGCACTGCTCGAGGATTCTATCGCAGTGGCGCCAGAGAGGTATCCTACATCCGAATGGATGCAATTCTACATCATCCTGAGACGTGCTTTCCTCTTCAGTCGTAGAGATTGGGTGGGTGTTTAAAAGAGCCGACAGACTTCCCTCGACAGTCGTAAATTCAACAAATTCGTATTCTCAGCGCGTGTCGACTGAATATTCTTTTATTCCTAGATACTATGCGATAGATATTATGTGGTAGATATTTTCTTACCTCCTTTCTTACTTTTGCGCTTCTTAAATTCTGTAAAACTTATTCGTGATATGTAATTTCGCAGACTCTTATGTGGCTACGGTTCTTCGCTCACCTTTTAGTAGCATTTTTGATCAGCGCATTATACTATGACATCGGAAACGATGGCGCCAAAGTACTTAGTAATCTGGGATTCCTATTCTTCAACATGCTGTTTCTTATGTATACTTCCATGACAATCACTATTTTATCCTGTAAGTAGTCTGACTTTGATGTATATCAACCTCGCATTTCACGTGGTATGTAAATCTGTCTTGTTTTTAGTCCCACTGGAACTGCCTGTACTCTTGAAGGAGAACTTCAACAGATGGTACTCTTTGAAGTCGTATTACCTCGCAATAACCATTTCAGACATACCATTCCAGGTAAAATGTTTAGATTAAAAGAAAAAGAAGAAAATATAGCTGACGAATACGAAGTCCATGTTGTATAGATTGGAGTTCACCCGCGGTACGTTGCCGAAGCAAGCAAGATTGATTTACACGTTGTCTTCTTATTTCCAGACGATATTTTGTCTCATATATCTTTCCATCGTGTACTTCCTCACTAGTCAACCGGCAGACCTTACACGATTCTCCATGTTCTTGGCCATATGTCTACTAATCTCTTTCGTCGCGCAATCAGTCGGCCTCGTCGTCGGTGCCGCGATGAACGTGCAGAACGGCGTGTTCCTGGCGCCGGTGATGTCGGTGCCGTTCCTCCTCTTCTCAGGGTTCTTCGTCAGCTTTGACGCGATTCCGGTCTATCTACGATGGATTACTTATGTCAGCTACATCAGATATGGTTTCGAAGGAACCGCTTTGACCGTTTACGGCTTCGGTCGGCAGAAATTGAAATGTTCCCAGGTAAAATCGACACGACATTCAGAATCTTGTTGTCGAATTTGGGTCGATCGATTGTTGGATTTACATATCCGGCGTGTTTCCAGGTGTACTGCCACTTTAAAGATCCGCAAACGACGTTGGAGGAGCTTGACATGCTCAACGCTGACTTCACTCTCGACATTCTCGCCCTCCTGTTGATATTCGTCGTGCTACGAATCGCTGCGTATCTCTTCCTCCGTTGGAAAATCAAGAACGCCCGATAGATCGTCTAGTGGAGTGTTTTTTAAGTGCGATGAGAAGGTTGCGTATGAATGTGGTATTATGGTGTTGCGTTCTCGATAGAAATAGTTACGATATTAGCAACGACGGACACGTATGCATGTATAATCGGTAATCTCGATATGATAGTTATACAACGACGGGGATTCGAGTTACAGCGTATCGCAGCGGCAACAGAACAAAAGCTATTTGTGCAAACAGTGGATTTTCGTGGCATTTCTTGGCGAGCACCCTCGCGAAAGATTAAATATTTTCTGTCGAAGGGGTACTGTACGTCTCGAATGTACCACAAAGTATGATTTATTCTCCTTCGTGCTTAGGGTTGCTGAGTTTAGTTGGTAGGAATAACACTAATGTAACTTATTTATCTTTAGTTTAGTAATACATACACAACGTACATACACATATACACATACTACATACACACATCTACACACGACGACGGCTGGTAGTTACGATTGTAACATCCGCGTAATTTACGAATCCGTCGTAATCCGTTACGAAGGAACGTTATTTGTTCAGGGTATTTTTCTTTATATTCTGTATATTTTCTTTCCTATTATACGTCAGTAATACTTTCGTCAGAATGCAACCAAATACGCGCGTCTATCTTGGATCTATCGTTGACTAAGTCGGAGCGTACATCATGCGACACAATTATCGCACAACGTAAGAGTGAAGCGAAAGCATCGATCGTGATCTTTGGAAGGCTGGAGGACTTTCACCGATCACTCTCGATCATATCTACTTTTGTGGATGAATACGAGTTTTTAATTGATGATGTGTTTCACGAGTGACCACTTTATTTTATCCACCAATGGCTGTGAGCTTAATGATGCAAAAAAAAAAAACAAAAGATTAGATAAAACAAATGCGAATGCTTGTGCGCTTCAGATATGTTTGAAGTCCAGATTTGCGAGCGCACGAGTCTATCTTGCCAGATTAATTATACATGGAAGACCAATGTTGCTAACACATTTTACAAAGTAGGGCGGTCCTGATACATAATGTCGAGACGAGCGTTTGTGCGCTCTCGTAAGAGCTTACGACTATCACGAATATTATGGGTGAATTACTACTGCGTGCGTTATCGTGTAATTGTATCATATTTTTAATGTGCGTGAATCGATGTGAACATTGTATTTCCTCAAGTAGAAGGATCAAATGGATCATCTTAATAGACGTGTATTTTTCCAAGAAAAAACGCGTTACTTTCGTAAATGATCATTTTTCGTAACGACGATTTTTCATATATGCAGAAAATAAGAGTGCCGTTCGAATCAAGCGTAAACTTCCAATCTTTAATAATGAGTGATCTTTAATAATGAGAGTTTAATAATTAATTTTTTTAATAATGAGTCGTTACACCTCAGAGAGTACAGAACTTTTGAAAATATGTGCAACTGGAAAATGGCACTTTAATATGAATTTCACGATCGTTCTCACGATTCACCAAAGTTGATCGGTTTTAAATCATAACGTTGCTCATGTATATTTTTCTTAATGACACTCGACGAATTTTTACTACAAATATAATTTTGTACTAATATAATTTTGGCGTTCAAAAGAACGACAACAATTACGACGGGTAAGTTCCACTTGGCGATCACGTCGACGCGTATTATGTTTCTGCTTAATATCTAATGAGAGACTCGCGCTCGATGCGATCGCCAATAGCCGATACAACTTACTCTCTGTCATATATGTATGTAATAACTTAAATAAAACGAACAGTGAAGAATAAGTCAAATGCATAATCGGCTACTAATAGGCATACTTTTGTAAAATATGAAATTGCATCGAGATGTATATACCTGTACTAGTTTGACATAATCGTTGCTACAATTTATACTGCATGTATGATACGAATAAAATATGCTTTTCGTAATACGTCTAATGATAAGTTTCAATTAATAAATTATTATTTCTTTTCCTTCATCTTTTCTTACGATTTAGTAAGAAGAATTTAGTAAATCTTTAAGCAGACTAAGTAGACTTTTAAAAATACCAATATACAAGTGCAGAAGCAAATAAAACTCCAGGAGAAGTAAACATATATCAAAACTGGAGAAATTATATTAAAGCTATTACTTTTTAACATATAAGAATATAAAAATGTAAAATTAAAATGCCATCTAAACTAAAATATTAAAACACTATTAAAAAATACAATATGCATAACTAAGTAACTTATTCTAAAAAAATCGGGTGAATGTTGCGTTTAACGAGATACGGTCGTAATTTTAATATATGTTATGAATTTTATTAACATTAATCTTGGATAATATTAAACAATTTCAATGGTTGCTATTACATAAAATTCCGTGAATACCTATTTTTTTAAAATTTACTTCTCTATCAATACACTTTTACCACGATACTTTACTAGTGTTGAAGAACGGACAGTGCAGTGTTGCAAATAAAAATTGATTACATTTTTGTTATAATATTTCGATACTTTTTAATACAATATTATTAAGAGGACCTAGCGTTCTCTCTTTCTCTCTTTCGGGCAATCGTTCTAATGATACTTAGAGCCATTTATTAAGAGAAAAAGAGGGGGGATACAGATATATTACAGATGCAAACAAATTTTCGTAAAAAAAAAAAAAAATATATATATATATATATAAAGTGTGCTACTTCATTACAAGAGTGGACTTTATGGTATAAATTTTGCTATCTCGTAATCACTCTACATATACAATAGTAGAGTGACGTTATCATGGTTTTGAGTTATATTCATTAAGTATGGATATCCCTTGACAATGTATCAGTATCAATGTATCAGTATCAAGTTGAATGAACCTGATAAGAAAATAATTCTTTGCATTTAAGGCAATAAAAATAAATACAGAAACAATAAATTTTTCAATTTTTAATTCCTTCTTAGAGAGAATTAGTTGATGAAAATTAAGTTTGAAAAAACAATTTATAATATGCGCGTGTCCACATATTTTTAAACATATTTATTTTTATATGAAATAATTTATTTACATATTAGATTATCAATCTTGCCATATACATATTATTCATTCTGAAATCAACGATTATCTTTAGATTTTTAGATAAGTATACTCAAAATTATTTATTAAATAAATTTATTTCCTGAATATAAGAGAATAAAAAGTTATGGTTCAAAGAGCAACTCATAAACAATTAACGCTTGTGCGTTATAATCGTATGATATATGAGCCGTTGAGAGCAAAGTTATAACTTAATTTTTGTTTTTCTAATTTGAGTTGGCATTACAGATAGAGAGAGACACAGAGCAGCTGTTTGTCTGTTATGTCAATTTAAATTAGAGAAGAAGCTGACTTTTACCATTTTTTATTTCAATACTTCACCCAGATAGCCAAACCTGTGCGAACAGCTTTCGAGCAGAGCTTGTTATCAACTTTTGATGGCAAATAGATAACAAATTTAATGCAGGATCTGTTATATCAAATCTTACTGCCAAATTACCGCCATATATACGGCAGAGCTTGTTGTCGGATAATTGTTGCAGATTTGCAGCAAAAACCGTGCAGAGTTTGTAGCGATTTGACGGCAGATTGGCGGCAGAAACCGCGCAGACCTGCTGCGCTGCAAGCTTTGCGCAGTTTTTGCTGCAAATTTGGCACCAATTGTCCGACAGCAAAATCTGTCGCCAAAACCGTAGTCTAATGTAGACACAGATGGCTATGGTTTTGCTATGGGTTTTTGATCAAATTTGCTGCCAATCTGCGCGCAGTCTATGCTCAATTTGTTTACTGGGCATATGATTATAAATTCCTTTCATTTTTACTATATAATTTTTATCTCTATTTTACATTTTTTCTATGTGTTTATTTACTGTGTGAATACGTATGCATATGTGCGTGCACGTGTGATGAAAATAAAATATCAAAAAAATTATCGGCATTCATCATAACTCAACATAACTTAATAATAATAATTATTATTATTAATTATGCACACAGAAAAATCTTATATTTATAGTACTTATATACTAAATTTCTTTGTAATATCGATTGTTGCATTAACGACCATTTGAAATGTTATAATTGAAAATTACATATTGCTCTCACAGTCATCTATTTTTTTCTAGCTCAAGATTTCTTATAAGAGCGATTGTGTAAATAAAATGGCTGCATAATACCTCAGTAACCTGATACAGCAGTTGAGATATAATAGCGTTAATTGTTGCAAATACAAATTTCTGTAAAAAAGAAATTCCTATTTTGTCTTTAGTTATCATGTTACATCATACGTGCTACGTAATATGTAGAAATTATTATTTCTATGATTACTGTATAATTATTGCCTATTAAATGCAGACGTATTCGCAGTTTTTGCGGAATGTTATGAATGTTAAAGCAATTATATTACTTATACTGTATATATGACTGTTTCGTGATTACTACAGATTAAAGTTATAAGAAATATTACGACGCACGTAAATGATATACGAAAGAATAATAAAACCACAACGGGTATGATGTAGTCAGTGATACTTATATCAAATTGGGTCAAATTGAAGAAGAGGAAGAAGAAGAAAATCATAATAATTATCTTTCAATACTTTTATATGACATGCATACCATACATATTAATACCAAGAATCGAAGTATTGCATTGACAGCATTCGTAAAAATCTATAAATTTCTCGAGCAATATAGTGATACACTAGACTCTTTGTTACAATTTTAGAGTTAGAATTCGTCGAAAATTAAAAAACAGTAATGAACAGTAATAAACACGCATGTTTGAAATAATTATCCTATTGTAGCGCGTATTACTTAGGAAGACAAAAAAATATGTATTTCTTTAAAAAGAGAGAATCACAAAAGCATTAATTTCCTTTTTTCCTTACTCTTTTATTTAGAATTTACCATTAACTTTTATAAAATGTACATGCAGCGACAAGTTGAATAGACTTAAATATCAAAATAATATTCTTTTGTCTTTCAAATTTCATTTCTTACATTGACAAAAAACAAACTTTCAAAAATCAAAACACATAAAAATAAAAAACAGTAATGAGTAAACAGTAATGAAAAGACTTCAAGATTCAACGTGTAAGTATCCTCTATCGACAAAGTATGGACAAAGTATGCAAACGTTTATGTAAATGTATTCTCTTTTTTATTTTAGTTACTTTAATTAATTATTTATTTATTTTTAATTAAATAATTATTTAGTTATTTTCACTTAATTTTTATTTTAGTATTTTAATTTCATATTTACAAAAACATATATTCACATAAGTCATCGACAGTGTTCACATAGTTAACAAAACTAGTTGGTCTAGTTGATCAGCATTTGATAAACATACATGATATGTGTGTAACACGTTATGTGTGATTAAATTAATCAGAGGAAACACGCTTTAATTTTTAAAAGCTTGTTTTTCTGTCAATGTAAAAAATGAAATTCGAAAGACAATAGAATATTATTTTGAAATTTAAGTCTATTCGTCTTGTCGCTGCATGTACATTTTATAAAAGTTCGTTATAAATTCTAAATAAAAGAATAGGAAAAAAAGGAAATTAACACTTTTGTAATTCTCTCTTTTTAAAAAAATGTATATTTTTTTCAACCGTCTCCCTAAGTAATACGCGCTACAACAGAATAATTATTTCAAACCCATGCGTGTTTCGACACGGTTATCGCAGTTTATCGCTTACATGACGGTGTAGACGTACATCCGTCTTTTAATACAGCAAGACATTATGCTCAGTTTGCCGAACTTGGCACACAAAAGAAATATTTAAAAACTGTATATTTACATACTAAAAAGATGAAACATGTTTTAATACTATGCGATTTCTGATATATTATGTAATTATAAATAATATATAACAAGCTTAATCACGTTCAATAACTATATATTGATATATCTTATCATATCAATTTTAGCTGCAACAATAAAATGTACAAATGTAAATTCAGATATTGTCAGAATTAATTCTAAAATAATAATTTATCACAATTTTACATTTAATCATTGCAGAAGTGAGCTTTTCGTAATACTTACTGCAATAGGAAGTAATTAGCTTCATTTTGCAATTATGCCAAAAGATAAAACACCTTAATATAAATATATGACGAACAAAACATTAGTAACAACGCTCGTTAATGTTTAAATTCAATGGAAAAATAATAATTTAACGAATATGTGCGACATAAATCGTGCTATTTTGTTGAATTTACGTGAATCGTTTGTTTCTTTTTATTGATAAGCAGATCTTCATGAACTTTTATGAACTTTATTAATTGACATTCTAAATATTAACTTTCACTATGGGCAACGTCTTTACCTCGTCATAGTATCATTCATTCAGTAACGATTCATTTATTTAAGTTTGAATGTGTCTTCTGTGTCATAAAAATTACATATTATAAATACCATCTTAAACTCCTATACTGTATTTTTTCCTTTAAAGTACGACTCCAAAATATCTCATTTAGTATTTTCACTATGTACCGACTGTAACATAGTAAATGTTGGCATCTACTGTACGCGCGTGTCTGTCCAATACCAAAGCGGCGAATCATGGTACATATGCACGACAGAGAGATAGATATAGCTGTAGGGGAGCAGCCCATGTTATTTCCAAGTCAGTCTACCGTCGTTGTTGGAGGCGGTCTCAGTCTTCGACTAACTTGGTGCTCGGTCTTGCTTCGGTTGCCGCGGTGAACTGTTGCCTCGTATTAATTGGCAGTTAACGATCGACATATTCGCACGATCCTTCAGTCACGGATAGCATTGTGATATTGTGCCTCTGGTGACAACGTGGTGAGTTTGACATAGATAGAAATTGACGGGAAATCTTCACTTGTGCGAGACAAAGACTGCCCGTAAGCGTCAATTTGTGAGTTCGCGTGTGCGCACTTCTTACAAATACTTTAATTTAAAAATAATTACCCGCGTAACCGCAAATTCTGATAGTTTTTAAACTTTTTATCAGTGAACACATGTGATCTGGAGATTTTGCCGTATCTTTTTAGAAGTTTGATGAATTTGACACATTTTCTTTATAGAAGTTTGGTACAACGACGCTCTTCGATTTACTTCGATTTGAATTCAGTAGGATTGTAGTAAAATTTATAAACCGTAGTAAAATTTATAGAAGCATGTAAAATTTGTATCAATTATTGAACGAATCGATAATACAAAATATATTGAGCGAATCGAAGGTCGAAGAGCTCTGCTCCTATTTACTAAATATAATGTGATTCAGAAAGTAAGCGTCCATGAGAAAACTTGTATGTGCTTCGTATCAGAAAAATTGATCAAATAACTAAGAAAATGCGATTATAGATAGAGAGGAAGAAATAATACAACGAACTATACAGAAAAAATATTATAGTAAAAATTACAACAAAATTTTGTAATCTTAGATCATATAGAATTTTGATCAAAAATATTCTTTGTTTAAAAATGTTATGCATGTTTGACTCTTTCTTACAAAATTATTGTAATTATTTAAAGAGGTATATACATATCTCAGTCTTAAAAATCAGCATATTTTATGAATTTTTTTGTACTTAACTAAAAACGATAGTATGTTCGGTTTTTAGGGCTTAAAGTACGAATCTCCTACTATATTTGATCAAATAACTAAGAAAGTGCGATCATAGATAGACAAGAAGAAATAATACTTTTATATATTTTACCTATTTTACATATTTTACATATTTTAAGAAATAATACTTTTACATATTTTTGTTTATTTATTTTTTGCAGTATACAGCCGTGTGTGCGCAAACGTCTTTAGCCCTTCCTGAAATTTTATCTTTGTTGGGTACGGAAAAATCTTCTGCATGCTTTATCTAAAACAAAAAAACCAAAATATTTTTAAAAGTTATAATATTTTACACATTCTATCGGATGGTATTTTAAAAATATTGATTTTTAACAAAATAACGGACTATTGAAACTTTGATATCAATTTCTCGGGTAAATTTTCATTCTATAACGTAAGAAAATTATAGAAAAAATAAAAATAAGCATCTCCGATAGAATGTGAAAAATTTAATGTAGAATAGGTAAGAAAAAAACCCCCGTTCAAATCGGTTACATGATTTTCGAGAAAAATCCATGCTCAGTTTGAGAAACATGGTTTCGAGAAAAACGCGTTTGAAGTTTTGCAATAAGTTTACATATAGATAATATTATTTTTTTCCAACTTACATATTATCGTCTATTTTTTATCCATAAAAAAGATCTTCAACAATAACGAAGTTATCCTCCAGTTAGTTTTTTTGAAGCCTTCGTACATGTCTCTAAAATATATGCCGCATATTGCGCGCGGATAATTACCTGAATCACGCGGTGGTTATTATGAAAAGTCGCATATTGTGACGTATTTCGATCAACTATAATGTCCATCGTGTGCATCATTTTTAATAGTGATGCTATTCCTTCATTGAATAAGCAAACTGCAATATTTGATCCAATTGTTACTATTTCAGCACTGCTTCTAGTCGTTTTTTGGGCCACTCTCCAGATCAAATTATTCAAACTTTTGTTTGAATTTTGAATGAATCCGCTAAGATAATATTTCAGCAATTCTTCTTTTGAAAGATCATTGTAAATCGGACAAATCGCCTTCAAAACATCAGAAGGAAAGATGTTAAAACTTTGCATATAGTTTTTCAAAGTGTCGTTAGCTTTTGCTTGTTGCCACTCGCACCAAGAATCGATGCCTTTGGGACAAAGTTCATGGTGTAGTTCTTCTGTTGTCAAACTGTAATGATTAAATGTTGCCCAAATTGCATTTCGCATCTTTTTCAACGGAATAATGATTCCTGCGAATTGCAAGACCGTAATATAGATGAGTTTGTCGACCATTTTCGTAGTTAATTTGTTCTTTCCACAGATGCCTTTAGTTTTTCGAGACTTTAAATATCACGCTAGGATCGATAACGAACAATAGAAAGAATATTTAAGACTTTTTAAAACCGACAGCATTTCAAACTGAATGCCGCTCAAACGAAGGCCTAGCGTAAGCTGCCTAAAGCGTTGTATCTTCTATAATTTACAGAATTTCGAAAAACAGTTTTACTGACACATTCTAGACACATCAACTTTTTAAAATATGAAAAAAATCAATTTTTTTACCCAAAATATGTATATACCACTTAAAATGTTTTTTATATCATATATACATCGTCGAATTTCTATAGTAATTTATATTACATTTATACTATTTCTATAGTAATTTATACTACATGTCAGTATATAGCTCAACTTTTACGAAAAAATTGTAAAATAAAATATAATCTTAATGTAATTTTTCATACTATATTTTCTCTGTATATATAAAGAAACCATGAAAACGATAAAAACTATAAAAATAATATAGTTTACATGCATTTATAATATTCTAGATTTTTCAACTTTATATACTTTTTCAATCTCGTGAATTCATGACTTTTTATCTATGTTGTCTTTCTATCACTTTGTTTAGTTTCAAAGTACGAAGATAATGAACATATCTCTTTAATTTGTGGAATTTAGTGCATTGAATACATTGATGACTTAGTCATATTTCATGAAAAAAAGAAAAAAATAAATGACATAAACGGGCATGATTAAAATGTAATTTGTCAAGTGACTGACAAATACAAATCAACATACAGATTAAATCTCGAAAACGTTTAAGCTGAGTCTTCTGCAAAATATCAAATACAATATAACAGACAGTCACAACACAGTCTTAACACTTTGACGCTTTGACTGCACTCATATAACAAAAATTTTAAATTAGCATCAATAAATGTCATAAATCTCACAAATCTTATAAATCTCATAAGAGCTCATAAATCCGCACATCCGCTGTACACGACTCTTGTAATGTTACAATTACAAATTATTATTATCGAAAAATATTTCTTCACAATGCGACAACCGTTGGCAGACTAAAGTCATGTATACGTAACGGCGGTTGTCAAAGTGTTAATTTTTTTTTTAATACAATAACGCTGTTATAAAAATTCGAATAAACTTCCCGAAAATAGCGAACTGAAAGTAAAGAATAAGCGAGTGAAGCGGAAGCAAAGAGCAAACGAGTAAACTGTAATGTGAGAATTCATTGTATTCGAAATGCTATAGTAAACAAAAGAATCAAACTCTTCGCGGTTATGCATGACTAATGGAAACCGAGTGAACAAAGGTAAATTATTTGACGCAAGATAGACAACATAGGCCATGTAATTGCAACTTCCGTTCAAACTTAGAAAACTTTATTCCGCGCAGAATCAATCGTAGCTATTTATAAGGCTCTTTCGTCAAAACCAACATCAGACCAATAAAATATCTAGCTCGGCGGTCTAGATTAATCATAAATTGCTCAAAATCGATAAACTCCTTAACTCCCAAAAACACATTTAGAATTATTTAACCATAATAATGACCATAAACTAACATCAAACGATCGATCGAACATGTCAGTCTAAAGTTCCACACAGAATTACGGGATACGCATGCGTATAACCTGTTTCATCGTCATTCACCTTGAATCGTCCATTCTCTATGTGGTCTATCGTGTAAATCGCATTATTCTATTATAGGAATTCTCACTCCAGGCCGATATTTCCAACTCAATAACGTACGAGGTGAATTTCTTTTCCGATCTATAAAAGAAAAGCGTCGTCGAATCGCATTATTGTTTATCAATCTGTCTGTATAGATACCGAAAGATATTTTTAACTGTTTGTTTTTTCCTCGTTCCACACATACTGTGTCGTGATAACACGATGTGTATTTGGTTCCAGCTACCTCGTGTGTTACTTCTCCGTCGATGCTGAACAATCCGTTGCACCACGAAGGAGTATATCGGATAATGACAGTGGTGAATTGAATCTAAATTGTTCTTGGAATCTCAGTCGGAATCATCATGGAGCTTATCCCGGAAAACAATGCGAAGGGAATCAACGAAGGTGTAAAAAATGACTTAAAAAATGACGATCCCATACGAATGTCGCATTTATCGAAAATGGCCGCGGTGGATATAGAGTTCAATGATCTGATGTATTCGGTCCCAGGCTCCCGAAAAGGTAACTTCATTGGGAAAAAAGTGTTTGAGTTAGTGAGACTTGGCTTGAATGAACAAAACTCGTTCGAGCGAACTCAGTGCAGTCACAAATTGTGACGTCATGCGCATGTAAATATCAATGTGTTAATAGACGTTAATGCACATAAATGCAAATATCCGTAAGCCGGTTTTCAAATAAAATCTTATGAATTCTTAATGAAATCTTAAATGTATTCTTACACGCAAAAAAAATTTCAGTTGGTGCAACCAAATAGGAACCAACTGAAAATTAGGTGATCAGAAACGATATCTCTGTTATGAAAACTAATATTTCTGTTGTCGCAATCGAAAATATTCGTCTGAACATTCAAGGATATTAGAACTCGATTGAGACAACTGAGAACAATTGTCTATACAGAAGTCTCATAAAGGAATTTTTTTGTTCCTACAGTCGAATTTTCGTCTGATCCCTGAGCAACCGAAAATTCGGTTGCACCAACAGAATTCAACAGAAATCTGCGTTAAAGAGTAAAATGTAATCAAGAAAAACGGAAATATGCCGTACCACATCGCATTTGAATAATAACACGATTGTGTTTTCGCACAAAGTTATTCTGTCAATAGATAATGCTGGTATAAACCGTTAGTGAGATGGAACATTGCAATCAATGTACCAATCAATGTACCATCCAGCAAACAGTATGATGATATCATGTTATTTATTTTCAATAAAGGTATGTTAATTACAGGGTATTGGTGCGCATCGGGCATTTATCGATACAAACATTTCGACGTACTGAATAATATGCTCCGCTCGAATCAAAGTGCCCGACGATGTTCTCGCGCGCGTTCTCCTTCAGTAAAACTTCCGGCATACAGTATCGACAAACGGGTTTCTTCGTACATCTTTCACGCAAATTACCCTATTATTCTACGCTGTAATTTTCAATAGAATTATTCAAAAGCATGACTTATTAACTGCTATTTTTGTGACTCGTCTATTTTGTTCAATATTTTAATAAATTTGACACGATATACGCAATTACAGTTTCTGATTATATGTAAAATAATCACGTTAAATCAGTTTTAAAGAAGGTAAAATAAATAATATGTGACGCGGGGTTTAATATATCAGCCTAATAACGGATAACTATGAGTACTACACGGAAAAAAAAATTTTGATTGAATTAACCAAATATCTGGTCGAATATGAACAATCCAGAAATTCCGACTGAAGTAACCCGAATTCTATTTAAGTTATCTGGTTAAATAACCAGACATGTTTGGTTAGTCTATCAAAAATCTTGTTAACTTAAACAGAATTCGGGTTACTTCAATCGGAATTTCTGGATCGTTCATATTCGACCAGATGTTTGGTTAATTCAATCAAATCTTTTTTTTCTAGTTGTAGTTTAATAATATATTTGTTCTATATTGAATGAATATTTCGTACAATATATTTGCAATTTACATTACGAGTGTAGAATTAGTTTCTTTTTTCTGTTTTTCTTCTAGTCAATAATAATGTTCGTTCACGTGCTATTGAAATGATTTACAATTTGCCAACGAAAAAAGAAAAATCGATCCTCGTTTCAAATGCTATTAGATCGTATTAAGAGCAATTTTGCGTGCTACATTGAAGAATTGGAATAATTCGAACGATTTATGCAGATGCTAGAATAAGGGAAAAAGATCTACTGCGCATTGCTTTCATTATACTCGTTACATTGAAATTTCAGATGTCAAATATGAGTCACTATCATGTTAAAAATATTTTAAAACCTCAGATCTTCGTCAATTTTGTGCACTTAAGCTTCACTATTCGCGATTGTACACTTAGTACATAATAGAAATTATAATAAGCCAATTATAATATGCCGTATGTATGGGAACTATTTGAAAATCGTTTAACGCTAATGTATCGCGATAAACATTTACGTTGACTAATGACAACGTCGCGGACATTATCATATAAGGATAATTCATAAGGGTAATTCATAAGATCCTTGAGACAATCAGAGTCATTTCAGTGACGTACGTGGACGAATATTATCTTTGATCAAAAGAAAAAGTAGAAAAAAAGAAATTAATTCTATATTCGTCATTTACATTGCAAATTTATTGTAAATTGTATGAAATATCATCGCTTTTGATTACAAAATGTTAACATAAATATTGAATGACCAAATATCAAGGTCCATAATATTTGTTACGCTATAATTACGCTTATTTTGGAGGATAATAATCCTGATAACTTGCGAACGTTGTATGAGATTCGTGAAAGAAGCTTTCTGTGTTATAGAAAAAGATAAATAATGATTATTCCATATGTGAGATCTTGCAACAGTACAAATTTCAATTGTCGATCGATCGAATGACATTATCGTGTAATGTAATCTGTCAGAATTTAACATAATACAGAAATTGTAAACATTATATCGTAGTTTCTCACTTGAAATATGAACTATCGATTTCAGCACTCATATACGACATTAAAAAATCATTATCACCGTTTAAAATAGAAATATAGATAATTATGCATTTTAAGGAACACCTCGCCGTTCTATCTAATGCAATATTCTAAACCGTACATGATAAATTTGGTTAGGGTTAATTATTTGGGGAGGAGGTGCGGGGGGAGCCCCTCCCCCACGCATACACGTGTATTTTGTGGAATATACGTGTACTATATAAAATAATCGATTGCAATTGGTCAATTTGCTTAGTGCAAAAGTTTTGCTGCTTACATTTTTCTATATGCTTCTAGCCTAACAGTTATATTCTGTTATATACATATATATTTGTTAAATTTCATAAATATTGAATTCCATTTGGCATCTCGCACAATCTTAATGGATATTTCAGTTGATTCACATCGATTTCAAAGTTTGTTTCCACATATGTTTCCTAGTGATGACTAAAATATTCAAGTCGTAACATCGATATAAATTTAACGACAATAAATTACCGCTCATATCGACAGCTTTAACAATTTTCAGAATCTCAGTGAGTGTTTTAACCTTGATGTTGTTTTGATATATATAATTAAATACATAAAAATCCAATTATTTGTCTTGAATAATGCCACAGCTAATGGGAAGTGAATAATTCAATCATAAATAGAGAATAGGCAATCTGCATTACTAATCGGATGGTAAAATTATATCGCGGCAGAATTTCATTCGTCTTAACATCCGAATTAGTAGAAAAAAATCTTCGCGCAAATGGATAGTTTTCTTGTATTCACACGCAACAGCGTCATGTTCAGACATAAAAATATCGTACATTTAAGATGCAGTTTTCCCCGAGAAATATCCGTACAATTGTCAACGACCTTTCGCAATCTGTAACAATGTACTTTAGAAGGCATAAAATCGTGCGTATGATTGAACTGTTCTCCGCATTATAAATGATACGTGTAACTTATGGAAGTGAAACATTTATTAACGTTCTAAAACTCTTAATACATTCAACACTTCATTTCTTGCTGCTTCCTGCTAGGCGTTACGCTAGGTAAAATGCATACTATTAACAAATGCGTACTTGGTGATGCTAATTTAATTACTACATAATACTAATACACACATACTAATTTAATTTAATTATTACATTACTACATCTTGTTCTTATTACCGAAGTAGAAAAAAATATGAGAACACGTATGTCAGGGCTCGGAACAGTTTGCCAGTTTCGGCCGATTCTTGGGAGCTACGCCTTCTATCTCTATCTTGCCGCGTGGTGGGCCACAAAAGTAACGGTCGCGGCCAGTCGCGACTTCAAGCTTGGAAGTTCGACCTTCACTTTTGAGGCTCACTCGCGGCAAGGGAAGATAGAAGGCGTAGCTCCCGAGAATCGGTCGAAATTGGCAAACTGTTCCGAGCCCTGACATATGTAATGTACAGTTATCGTTTCTTTTCGTTAGCATCTAGATTGCAATGCTATGCAAAGATGCAATGATATGCAATGCTATGCAAAGAAATAAATACGAGTTTATTATGCAATGTTTTTGGTGAAATATCAAGGTCTATATTAACATCTCGATCGTTCTTGTTAATACTGTTTAAAATATTTTTTAATATATTAAGGTAACTAACTCTAATAACGAGGCTATAATACTTTTTAAATTATAAGCGATTGAAGTTGACCAATTATACTGGCTAAAATACGCGCGCTCAGGTACGGTACAACACATAATGGTACAGATACATGCACATGTCGTCCCTTTTCCAAATATTGATACGGAAGTTCTATACATACAATAATATATGTAATAATAATCTGCCTTTTCTATCATTTAAATAAACATATCGCAAATAACAATTTTGTCAAAATGTTATGAATAAAATATCACGCAATATATTTATAAAAATCAGTAAACTGTCACACATTTGACGTTTCTTGCAGGGATTTACAACTAATTTCATATCTTATGCAAATTCTTATTTACGTGCATGCACCTGTATCATTATATGTTGTACTGTACCTGAGCGCGCGTACTTTAGCCAGTATAATTGGTCAACTTTAATCGTTTATAATTTGAAAAGTATTATAGTCTCGATATTTTTGCATTAGGATTTTTACCTCAGGAATCCGTCCTTAAGAGATAATGTGGTAGTAGTGGGAGCCTATATATGTCCGATAGTACTATTGCGACAAATCAAGTTTATAAGATTGTGTTATTCGCAATATTGTTATATATATTTTTTTAGATGTCTCAATTTGACCATATTTGAACTAGATTTGAATCCACTAGAAAGTCGAAACTAGAACTTGATAAGCAAGCGTAACAAAGTTATAAACATTTATGTGTGACTATACATTGCGCAAGCAAATTAACCTCAGCAAACTATCTATCTATGATACAGTACTTGAATAATTAATAGCAATTAATAGCGTATTTTCGGCCTAACGATTACTAATCATGTTGTACGAATGCAAGACGTCATTTAATTCACTTAATTTACAGGATCAAACTTGATTCTGAGAGGGATCAGCGGGCAATTCAAATCGGGTGAATTGACGGCAATACTAGGTCCTTCCGGTGCCGGGAAGTCAACGCTCTTGAACATCCTCGCGGGTTACAAGTGAGTTAAATGATTATATCATGATGTATCTAACTGAATTGATTAATCGTATTACAACTCTCTCAGCCAATTTTTTTCTATATAATTAATAGACAACTTTTAAACAAGTATTTGAGTATAAATTTATAACTGCTTAAGGATGATTTGTTTATTATGATTTATATATATCGTGCCATTACATTAATTACGTCGATTTATATATCCTTAACCTTATTATCATAGTGTTTAAGTGCTGTATAGTGTTCAAGGATGCATAATGTACATGACACGCTTAAAGAGTGTAGCATAAACAATGAAGAACAGCAACCTCGACCATTAACCTATGACACAGCTGTTGAATAATTAATATCAACCGGATTAACATGAGCGTGTAGCTGACGCAAAATTTAAGAACTACCAATAATGAAATATTGCGGTGCAAAAAGTGTTTCGTTACGCAGCATTGGATAATAATTTAATTGAAAAGTTGTAATTATAATATATTTGTAGATACACGGACATAAATGGCTCTATAAATATTAATGGACAACTGCGAGACATTCAGGAATTTAAAAAGATGTCATGCTATATCATGCAAGAAAATCTTGTGCAACCAAACCTTACGGTTTCAGAAGCAATGATGTTCGCGGCCGACTTGAAGCTTGGAAAAAGAAAATCTCGATTCGAGAAAATTGCTGTCGTGAGTATACTGATGATTCACAGAGCTAATAATCCACAATTACGTAATGTTTTTTTTCCTTTTTTTTACTTAATTTCTGCAGAATTACGTCTTGGCTAGAAAACTTTAATTCATGAAGAAAAATAATTTTGCTTTTTTAGCAAAATCATCGTTGCATATTCGTAATAACATAAAAAAAATTTAGTTAACGTAACTAATTTTACAAATCATTTGTTTTCAGAACCGAAGTAGTTTCGTTGCCAGGATAGAAAAAAATTGTTGAGTATATTTGTCCTAAGAATCACGTTAATTTGCTATTAATGCAAAATAATGTATTCTTAGCAAATTTATTTGCTATTGGAGCAAAACTGCAACTGTTTATATAAGTCCATCATGGTTCTTATAGCAAAATAATTTGTAGATTCAGCAAATTATATCCAGCAAATAGTAATTAGTACTCTTAGCAAATCTTTTTGTTGTCCATATAATAACGAAAGAATTTTGCTAGACCAGCAAAAAATCTGCTGGGTCAGCAAATTATTTTTCTCCATGTTCTCAATAAAATGATTAAATCGATAGTCTTGGAATATTCTGCGCGTTTAATTGCGCTACCACGTGTCTAAAACTACGAAGATAATACTGTGAAAATGTATGATAAAGAAATTGTTTGAAAGACAGACTGATAACGTGTTTCAATATAATAAGTAAGAAAGTTAGTAAATCGCAAATGGTACACGGAGAAAAACAATTTACTGGCCCAGCAAATTTTCTGCTGGTCTTTTCGTTATTATATGGACAGCAAAAAGATTTGCTAAGAATAATAATCACTATTTGCTGGATATAATTTGCTGAATCTACAAATTATTTTGCTATAAAAATTATAATGGATTTATATAAACAGTTACAGTTTTGCTCT
>NW_022639468.1:1250349-1262825 GCF_010583005.1 Odontomachus brunneus | reverse complement strand
TTCTGCTGGTCTTTTCGTTATTATATGGACAGCAAAAAGATTTGCTAAGAATAATAATCACTATTTGCTGGATATAATTTGCTGAATCTACAAATTATTTTGCTATAAAAATTATAATGGATTTATATAAACAGTTACAGTTTTGCTCTGATAGCAAATAAATTTGCTAAGAATACATTATTTTGCATTAATAGCAAATTAACGTGATTCTTAGGACAAATACACTCAATAAATTTTTTCTATCCTGGCAACAAAACTACTGCTCTGATAACGAATAATTTGTAAAATTAGTTACGTCAACTCAATTTTTTTTATGTCACTACGAATATGCAGTAGCAACGACTTGCTAAAAGAGCAAAATTATTTTTCTCCGTGTATCAAAAAATAAAAGGTTCTAGTATATCAAAGTCTAAATATAGAAATGAATGACAAGTTTCTCCTTAAAGATTGACTCCAAATTTCATAAGACCCCAAATTTCATAAGACTTCCCGATAGTCACATACGATTAATATCATTGAATATAAGTATATCATGGTACGCGAGGAAACTTAACGTATGGATATTTAAAAATAAATTAATAATTCGCTGTTAACATTGTCATTATATAAATAACATATATTTGTCAAGAATTTCAAAGAATTCGTTAGTAAGAAACATATTCTTATCGCTTCATATCGTTATCGTCGAATTGATGAACAACATTAGGTATTTCTCAACAAAATATAAAAGACAAACATGAAGCAAGAGTTTTTGCGCCGTGTCCCTTCCCTGAGATTATTTTTGCTTCGCATTTTATGTGATTCCATTATTCATTAATAACAAAATCTAAGATAATTGGTTTCATGTGCGTCGGTGTGTGACGATAACACTATTATTACTCATTCCCATACACTATTATTATTCCCGTCAGATCTAATATTTCAATTAGCGTAACACTTTTATGACTTATTAATTTACAAGTATTATACAATGTTGTGCGTTGCATCAGGGCAAATATATATTTAAGTCAGATATAAGAAAAAAATATTGAAGGACATGATTCATCGTGGTTAATTATCATATTGTTGCAAGTTTTTTATGCCTTCTTAATTTTAATATCCGGTTTGTGATTGCGTCGAAGTTTTACATTATCCGAGATCATCTTGTGCCAATGATTGCACGGTCACGTATACATGCTTGTATGTGTGTTGCCGCGTAAAATAAAAAATCTTCTGGTTCTTCCAGATAGATGAGATCCTGAACACATTACGTTTATCAAGATCGCGAAACACGATCACCGATAAGCTTTCCGGTGGCGAAAGGAAAAGGCTGATGATTGCTCTCGAATTAGTAAACAATCCGCCAATTATATTCCTCGACGAACCTACCACGTGAGTAGTAAAATATACACTTAAAAAATTATTGTATTATTGATATTAATTAATAGTGGTTGTATTATAATAAAAAAATTGAATACACCAAATGATCTTGTACAAGAGTTGCTTCTTGCAATGAAAGAACAGAAATAATATTACAATACAATTCTTTTCTCTATGAACGTGAAATACAAGAATCCTGGAAGGACACCTCAAACCTCAGAGATTTGTTTCAGGAGACTGACTAAGTGCCTTGGAATGTCCTCCCAAGATCCTTGTATCCCTTTCACGTGAGTAGTATGTTCGCGATAAAATAATAAAAAGATTCTACTGTGATGCTATTTCTGTTCTTTTCGCCGAAGAAAGTCGGTTTAATGGCCGAAATGTAAAATCTAATATTATTATCTAATATTATTATCGTTATATGTTATATTTTATATTAATTTTCCTTATTCTCATAAATTCTAGACGCTCTTCAATAAAAGAAGAAGAAAAAAAAGAAAAATAATCATTTCAAGGGCACATTGAGTATTGTTATTCCATTTATTTTCCTCTTGTATAATAGAAACGCCTGGAACTATCTATTATTCAAGACAATCAGTGCTGTGTGCAAATTATCATGCAAAATATAGAGGGAATACAAAGACTTTGAGATAATTATCACTTACATAATACCATTTCCGAAGATAGAATACATAGAAAGACGACTATTCGTTCCGACATATTAAAATTGTGTCCATTCTCCAATGAAGTTAGACACATGCGAATAGTCAGACACACACGAGGCACTCGATAATAAATGGTATATTCGATGGGCACATGAATCGAATTAAATAACGGCCATTATTTCGACTTTCTTCAATGAAAACAACAGAAATAGCATCACAGTAGAATGTTTTTTATTTTATCGCGAACATACCACTCACGTGAAATGGAAACAGGGATCTTAGGAGGACATTCCAAGGCATTTAGTTAGCCTTCTATCGAGGTTTGAGGCGTCCTCCCAGGATTACTGCGTCTCCTTCATGTTCATAGTCAAAAGAATTCTATAGTAATGTTATTTTTGTTTTTCCACTAAAAAGAACAACTTTTGTACGAGATCGTTTGGTGTTTCATTTTTAACATCTTGAAGAAAGTGCAGACGTGCATGTCATAAAGTAAAATATTAGAATTATTTGTTCTTGAAATGGGCCGCATAATAACCTCTTGTGTGACGTTAATTTTCGAGACATATTACTAGATATATTGTAGAATATATTGTAGAATAAAACTTCTTTCAGTGGCTTGGATGAGCTGTCTTCTTCTCAATGTATTGAGCTTCTAGAAAGATTGGCGCGTTTGGGACGCACCGTTATATGTTCGATTCACACTCCTAGCGCTAGAATATTAAAAAAATTCAACCACGTCTATGTTATCTCTGCCGGACAATGTATTTATAGGGACACTGCGAACAATATAGTGCCATATCTGCAAAGCATAGGCATAGAATGCCCGAAACATTATAATCCAGCGGATTTCGGTGAGTTTATACACACGTAAAGATCAACTGCTCGTTCGATCGTAAATTAATGATTTCTGTTAATCGTGTGCACGCAGGATAATAGTATGAAGCATTTTAAGCGAATGTAAATTCTTAAGTTACACAAAAAATTTTTATTTGAGAAACGGTATAAGTCACAAAATAAGTTGACAATAATTCACTATGTTGACGAACGTGATGTAATAATTCTGTGGTTACACGAAAGAAGAAAACTTTTCAATTTAATCGCTGACGTTCGTTGTCAGCAACGTGAGTCACATATAATTATGTAAATATAGTGTTTGCTTTATGATAAGTCTTGCTTTTAATATTCTTATCTGCTAGAGAAGAAAAAAAATTTCGTTATAGATTATTTGGAAAAATTCTAATAATACAATGTCACACTCAAATATACATAGTTATTACTGTTTTTCAACAACCATATTTCAGTGTTAGAAATCTCATCGGGTGAGTACGGCTTTGATCTGATTGATCGAATGATCGTTTGTGTGGAAACGAAATCACCGATTCTGCCAATTTGCCGGTCGAAACAGGAATTCGAACTCGAGAGAAAAAATCCGAGAATACTATGGTTCGATCAGTTCAGCACGTTAGTGAAGAGAATGATGGTGCAGTTATACCGAGATAAGGTAAATATTGTTTTTTATCAACAACAAATGTCAAGTGATTAATATCAGAACTCGACGGAAGTCCGTAACAAGATAAAATTTGTGAAATCCAATAATTCTGAAACAAACATATTTGTATTTGGAATAAAAAAATTAACGTCTTATAGCAGACATATTGCACGAATTAACAACTTACTATGTCAACACTCGTCTATGAAGCTGTGAAAGCGAACATAGAGATGAACGATTTTTATGTGTTCACAGAATTACATGTATTTGAAAATGTATTTGCACGTATTCTTGGGAATCGTCATTGGCGGGATTTTTTGGAACATGGGCAACGACGGATCCAAAGCTCTCTTCAACTTTGGCTTTTGCTTCGCATGCATTATAGTGTTTCTCTATGTACCTATGCTGCCCATACTATTGAAATGTAAGAACCAAGACTTTCAAAACTTTTACTACTTTATATACGCATTGAAATTGAAAGAAAATAAAAGAAGGAAAACAATATTGAAATTAAAAATCAATCCATCGTAAATGTTGAATGCCTGTTGGTAATAGTATCCTCGTGATTGTTCCTTTCTAATAGCGATTACATAACAATCGTGAATCCGGTTTCATGACGTTTGTAGAATTCCTTATAAAAATCTTTCTGAAAATCTAATTTATATAGATATAAGGAGACACGATCAATCTGTGGGCAAAATTAGCCGATTTTGAAAAAATTCGACTCGAAATCACATCCAATCTCATTATTCATTATTCTCTCGTTTATTATTTTCAGTTCCTGGAGAAATTCTACTAATGAAACGGGAACACTTCAATAGATGGTACAATATGAGCGCCTACTATTGGGCACTAACGGTAGTCAATATACCTCAACAGGTTGGTCTTTGGTAAATTGTATTTTCACTGTTACGTCATATAGAATACTTTACCCAGCAAGTTATTCATCAATATAGAATATTCTGTCATTATCACTACATTAGATTTAAAGTGCGTTAGACAACGTTTCAACTTAATAACAATATCAGACTATTCTTCTATTCAGATATTAAAGAATCCCCCGTATCCGGGCATTTCTTCCAGCTAGTGTTGGCATTAATATATCTTGTGTTGGTCTATTTGATCACTGGACAACCTTTGGAGTGGCGGAGATGCTTCATGTTCTTCGGCACTTGCTTCCTATGTAGCTTCATCGCGGAAACCATAGCGTACAGTATCGCTAGCGTCTTAAACGTCGTGGTACGTTCCAAGCTAGTCGCGTGTAACTCGAGATCTCTTGAGATTTCAAATTATCATATATCACAAGAATGCAAAAGACACTTTTGTCACAGCTTATATATCTTGTTTCAGAATAGCATATTTTTGGGGCCTGCGTTAACATGTCCTTTGATACTGGTCGCGGTGCAAGGTTTTGGTGACCCCAATCCTCTATCGATTTATCGAATTTTGATCATGTACATAAGCTACATCCGGTATGGACTGGAAGCCCTCATAGCAGCCATGTACGGCTACGGTAGGAAGAGGTTACCTTGCCCTATAGAGGAGATATACTGTCCTTTCAACTCGCCTGCGGAAATCTTTCGAACCATCGGTAAGAATTTCTAAATTAACCGGCCGATTTGACATTCATTACGCCGGCTGTTATACATATCGTACTTATGCTGTGTCTTTATCAGCAGAGATAGATTTCAAATTTTTCGTTTTTAGGCAGAAAAACCGCTCCAAATTTCTGGTTGGATATACTCGCCCTCGTAATTATCTTATGTATTTGCAAAGCGATCTTGTATTACTTACTGAGACAACGAATCCATCCAAACAAAACGTTCCAAATGTTACGTCTAATCGGAACACTCGTCAAGAAGCATATGTAATAGATGATATTTATAATGTTGCATTTCTGGATAATATCGAAGATCGTTTAGATTTGATATTATATTCATACTCCAAGATTCTCTATATACAAAAAAAGAATGTATATTTTAAAGTCGAAATATGTTCATTATACTATTGCTGTGTAACGTCGTGTTCAATGCGATATTAACTGTATCGCGAAAAGATCTGTAATAAAAATAATATTTTTTATCATATAAAATTTTTTTACGTGAAAAAAAATATATATTACACAGAAAAAGAAAAAAATTGCACATTTTTAATTTTGTAAGCGTATTGTCAATGCAACACATTTTATGTTACATTTTATATGTGTATTATAATTACTTTTATATATGTATTATAATGAAGTAAGATATTAGAGATAAGAAAAAAACGTATATTATATTAGTTAGATATTGCTGACACTTGAAGACACTGAAATATCACTAAGTATACATCACGATGTTGTTATGGTTCAAGGTACAAAGTATGAGTCGTAATTCTATAAGAATGAATCACGAAAACTTACAGGACGTTTCGTTAAATAAGTATATTGGCCAAATGCCATCCATATAGAGCACTGTTAATAACTCTCTGTTACATGTGCATGCATTCGGTTGTATATCCATAAGTATTCTCCGAGCAATTACAAAAATTAACGTAATTTCATGATAATAATGTTATTTGTCATTAGGTCTGTTCACTTTCGAAGAACTTCTGCACTAGCGCAATAAGTTAGAGTGAAACAAGTACTTTCTTTCACACTAACTTATTGCTGATATACTTATTTACTGGTGTGCACTAGTTCAGAAGTTCTTCAAAAACAAACAGATCCATTATTAACACGTTTGCAACTAACGGTGTGTGACGCAACGATCTCTCACGAGAGAACGAACGTCACATATATGTGACAGTAAAATATTTTTTTTATGTTTACGTCAAACTGAACCTGTTTTACGCAATTGTATCAACAATAAAAAATATTTATGGATAAAGTTCTTCGAAGAAACTGTTTTAAGCACGTTGCCACAGCAGAATAATAAAGCAAAATGACCAACTGTAAATTACTGATGGCAAAAATGCGACATTGAATTATCGTTTATAAAAGGATATATTGCTTTCAGAGAATTATTTCCTCGTTATTAAATATTGTAATTTCATTGCACAATAGATTTTCAGTGAGAAACAATATCATTGCCAATTAATTAGTAATTAGTTAATAATTAAATAAACTTTTTTGTATCTACGTGCCTTTGAAGTTTCAAATATTTATTAATATATCAATAGCGTGCAACTGATAAAAAAAAGTGTCGTAATAAAAAAACATACAAAGCGGAAAAATATATTAACGGAAAAAATTAGTAAAATATATTAACTTTAGATATTAACACATGTATGACAGTGAATTTTGAAGCAGCTAACGCATCAACTAATTCGCACATTCACAGCTTAGATAGTTGCCATGTGAACAATCTAGCTGATCGAGCAACTGCAAACAGATAAATTTTACGATATTGTTATGATGTTAAAGCAACGTAAAGTTAAATCTTGCTTTTAACTATTTAAAAATATCTTTACTATTAATACTATTAAATATCTTTTGTAACATTAGTTTTACTAAAATCATATTATTTTTACAAATGTGACTGTATCAGATAATTGGACTACCAATTTGGTGCGTTGAGAAAGATGCCGTGCGATTAGAAATAAATAGAAATTATATGTTAATAAATCAGTTAAGGAAAATATGGAAATTATATATTAGCATGTATTAGATAATATACAGAAAAATATATAGTTCATCTCGATGCTACGCGTAACGTTGTAGTACCATTTTCACAGTACACCCGTTAGAGAAGTCTTGACGATGATCAGTTAAAAGACCATCTGCTAGCTAGAAAGAGAAATAAATGGTGGGGTTACTGGTAATAAAAGGTAGTGGGAGAAGACTCTGAGTGGAACGAGTGCTACTCTTTCGAAGCAGTCAGGTAGAACGATTTTCCACTCTCCGACGCGATGTGCAGGTATAATTTGATGCTGTGTACTATCTTGCTGTGTCTACTGTGTATAGCGCACAGGTGAGTAAACTAATGTATATACGACGAATAAAACTTCACAAACATTATGTAATTTAGTGCGTGCAGGCACGCCGATAATATAACACATGTTCAGGTGAGACACAAGTGTAAATAGTGGATAATAAATTACCTGTTGAGAGGTGTCGAACTGCGAAGAATTAGTAAAATATATTAACTTTAGATATTAACATACATATGACAGTGAATTTTGAAGCAGCTAACGCATCGATTAATTCGCACATTCACTGCGACCTGTTAACTGGCATGATATTGCTTAGATAGTTGCCATGTAAATAATCTAGCTGATCGACCAATTACAAACAGATGGTAAATTTTACGATATTGTCATGATGTTAAAGCAACGTAAAGTTAAATCTTGCTCTTAACTATTTAAATATCTTTACTATTAATACTATTAAATATCTTTTAGTGTACAGAGCATAATTATATAAGAGAGGAACAAACAGTATAAGATATATATCATTTTCTTTATGTTATAAATTGAGGATAGAACTACATAAATGTGTAAATATGTGATATATTTTTGTGTATAAAAAACTTTAGACTCCCAAACGATTTTAACTATATAATATATAATAAGCTGATTTGACATTTGAGGCTTTCGTGGTATCCATAAATATTGGATTTGGTTTCCGGGTTTGAGCTGCGTGGATTCTTCTTTGTCTGATTCCAGAATCAGACAAAGAAAAATCCACGCGGCTCAAACCCGGAAACCAAATCTAATATAATAAGCTATATAATATATTCTAAATATTCTCTTCCCCCCTTCCCCTCTCATACACAGTGAGAAATGCGATTTTAAAAAACACGACTTTAACATTACAAATTTTTTGCAGCTATTTGATCGCGAAGAAACGCGTGAGATCTAACAAATTTGACGTTGTGCTATTTACTCAGAGATGGCCACCAACAGTTTGTTACATGTGGAAAGAACGTAACGAATCGCACAGTTGTTTACTACCTAAACAAAACAAGTGGACTATACATGGTATTTGGCCTACGCAATTTGGTCATCTCGGCCCGGAGTTTTGCAACAAAACATTGCCATTTAACGAAAGTGCTCTAGCACCCATAGAGAATGAATTGAAAGAAAACTGGATTGATGTCTGGAACGGGTCCAAGCCCTATTCATTTTGGAAACACGAGTGGTACAAACACGGAACCTGTGCAGTTACCATAAAAGATATGGACAGCGAATTTAAATATTTTCAAACAGGCTTGAAACTACTTAACACTTATAACATGATAAACGTGCTTGCAAAAGAGAATATCTTACCGGGTCTAAAATATATGGTAGATGACTTTTTTCATGCAATTCAAAAGATTTTGGGCAAAAGAGTCGAAGTGATATGCACGAAGGACAAGGTAAATAAAAACATTATTCCTAGACAAGTGAATGTACTAGGAAACGCTGCTCGAATCTAATTGCGCTAGATATAAGAAAAGCTAAACGAGTTTATCGACTTTTTATAGATAAATCTTGAAATACTTTTACTTCGTCTCTTTTTTAGGAAACAGGTGAATCATATGTGTTTGAAATAAGGATCTGTTTCGACAAGACACTACAACTGATGGACTGTGATGGGGTTTATAATTTCCCTACGAACTGTGATAAATCTAGACCGATAACGTATCCTGGTCATGTACCACACATATCACACTACCAAGTAATACAGATATAACGATTTCGTTAACGATATAACGATTTCGTTAATAGATATTTCGTTAACTTTTATGTGCGCACGAACTAGGGGATTGAGATAGTATAAAATTATAGGATAAAATTACACATGTGCATATGACAACGTATGCACAAGATTAACCTCGTCATGGTAAGAATTTAGTAATGAATTGTACAGATAGCTTTATCCGCACAAGATAAATAAGTAATATTATTTTCTTTAATTTTAAATATATATATATATATATATATATATATATATATATATATATATATATACACACATACATACATGTATGTATATATATATACATATATACATATATACATACAACATATATATATATATATATATATATATATATATATATATATTTATAAAATGCACCATTAAGAAAATATATTCTTTAAACTAAGACATTTACCACACAAATCTAAATTAAATCACGAATACTTTTACTGCTTTTTACACGATACACGAGGATGTAAAAGCACCGTTAGTCGAGTTACAGGTACCAATGTAGAATTTTAAAATTGACATAAGCTATTTTCATTTAAGTTTAGAACCATAGCATTATTGAGAGAAACTGAAGAAAAATCAGAAAAATCTGTATATTACAGACAATAAGCTTGCTATAGATGTCTTACTGATGAGAAGAATTATCGTTACACTGGTGAATGTCTTGTAATTAATCTGTATGAGAATGTACATCAGTATTTCTGCTTACGAATTAGGGCATCATTGGCTACATCATTCCACCTTCTTCTGAACAATCACGACTGCCGAGGGAACCAAGCCTATAAGTTAAAGAATAATACATATTGTATTATCTTCAACTGTAAAAGGATCTCTCTTATGTCGAGTATGCGTATCAATCAATCATTGTTATTGATCAATGTTTATGTATTGTTGCACGAAAAATGTCATTATAATATAGAACTATACAATTGAATTACCAATAATTAGTAAAAATTATATAAAAACTATAAATTATGTGCTGTATGTGACAATAAATGTATCAATGTACAATAAATGCATACCTAATACATCCAACGGTGTGTCATAATCCTCTTCTGTGAATACTTTCTTAGGAAAAGTAGTCATTAATTGAAAAGCACCAGTACCATCTGTCCTATTCATTTCAATAAATAATCTCACAGCGGACAGTTGTTCCTTACTTCCGAAATTTTGTATCAGAGTTTGCCCATTAGTGAGCCTAAGCTAAAATTGGATTCATTTCAGTTAAATTCAATTCCATGACATCATTATTTTTGTGCCCTTCCCCTATATTATATCATGCTAATACCTGAAGTTTAGTTTCACTGTAATCTTTTCTATGGTGCGTTGTAGATGAGGAAGATGTTGCAGGCACTGGAACTGGAGCAGTATTAAGTAACTGGCCGCTCTCAGCAGCTGCTTTAGCTCGTCTTGCCGCTTTATCAGCTTCAATCTGTGCTTTGACTCTCTGTCGTGCTTCCTTCTCTTCCGCTTTTTCGCGCTTCCTTTCCTCAAAGAGCTTCATCATTTCTAACTCTTCTAATCTGCAATAAGCAATATAGATATTACATTCATACACTGTCCGGTACAGAGAGACAACACTACACTAAAACACAATAGAACCTCTCACTTTTTTCTGGCCTCGGACATTTCCTTGCCTGATCGTATCCTATTCTTTTCTCTCTCAAATGCATCCTTCTTTTCCTGTTCCTCCCTTTCCTTCCTCTTCTGCCTTAACTTCTCCTCCAATAACTTCAACTGTTCCTTCTTCTCTTCTTCAGTGAGTGGCTTCTTTTCTTCTGTGGTTTCAGAGAATCTGTCATGTCCTGATTTTGTAGCATGAAATTCTATCTCTAAGTTGGACTTGAAGAGCTTTCCACATCTACAGACATAATTTCTAATTGTATCTGGTGCTCTTCTCATGATAACATGAGTTAGTTAGATAAAAGATGCTGTCGCAAATATGCCAGCGAAGTGGTATTTCTGTGCAAAACAATTTCTTATTTCCCAATAGTCAATTGAGTGTTTACATTTCTATGCTTATAAGAATTTATATTAAGTTCATATGAACATACACATCACATTTCATTGATTTGGCCGTCTCAGTGGTGGATACCTGCTGACTGGTAGCACCAGCAACACTGTCCTGAGACAGTGCGTC
This sequence comes from Odontomachus brunneus, assembly GCF_010583005.1. Classification (NCBI taxonomy): domain Eukaryota; kingdom Metazoa; phylum Arthropoda; class Insecta; order Hymenoptera; family Formicidae; genus Odontomachus; species Odontomachus brunneus. Next base: position 1,251,501 of record NW_022639468.1, on the reverse strand, counting down.
GGTGACCGGTGCCGGAGCGCCTTCTGCCATGGTAGGTTCAGGCGCTGGCTCGGACTCGTCGGAATGTGCCAACAGCCTGAAACAAAAACCCAGAGTGTTAGAACGACGTGAGAGCTTATACCGGCTTTATCTTCGTACCATTCCATCGCCGGCTCCACGCCTTTGTTGCCGGTAATCTCCAAAGCTTTCTCGCTACAACAGAACGATCGGTTATCATCTCGCAGGTTAGGTGTTGCGGCTACACTGCGTTATTTTGTGAGCTTACGCTTTGGACATGCTGAAACCCATATCCACAAGTATGTCTATGACGCCCGATGACATCGTGCGTTATTCGTTGGCACGTACGGAGAATACACCGGTGTCAAAACACCTTGCGATCAGAGCTCCGACAACGGTTCAAAAGTTAAATGTCACGTCGAATCGACGCGCTACTTACATACCAACACAGGCGCATAGTCTTTCTCTCTTTCTCTCTGCATGATAGGCACCCTCTGGGGTTGGGAGATGCTCGATCGATAAATCGATGTTCGATTCAGTCTTGTTTGAAGGATCGATCATCTTTTCGATATTTTCAAATTCGTCTAATGTTTATGTCGGTAGTTTCGTAGAGCATTGCCTTATTAGACGTCATATATTGAGAATGAGAAAAAAATATGTCGGTAGTTGCTTCCACAGACTTCTATATAACTACTAGACTGCTAACTCTCTTATATAGTACTACGTAAAATTGACCCCGAACAGTATGTATTACGTAGGGAAAAAAGACATCTGCGCATGCCTGAAACTGGTGTTTTAGAAGAAGAGGGGATATAAATGTAATATAACCGATGTCGCCTGCTTTGTGTACGTACAGAGTGAAAAACGTCAGAGTGAAATATGTTATAATAAAAAATTTGTAAAAATAAGTGATTCATCAATTGTATACCTACATCAGAGTACAATAATGCCTAAAACGAGATGCTATATTATGAATGTCGGAACACCAAATAGCATGCGTGAGATTTCTGTACATATTTTTCGGGGTTATGTACTGAGTCGGAGTTAGAGCAGTCTAGTAGTATATAGAAGTCTGTGGTAGCTTCCCTTTTTTTCTCTCTATGTATAATTTGATATTATTCAATTTTATGTAAATATATATATATATATATATAT
>NW_022639468.1:1234246-1250339 GCF_010583005.1 Odontomachus brunneus | reverse complement strand
ATATATATATATATATATATATATATATATATATATATATATATATATATATATATATATAGACAAATTTAGCGGAGCGTACGCCCTTTTGTATATATTATATGTATATATTATATGTGTATATTATATATACTAATTACAATTCATTTTCACTTTACTTTTATTGAGTCTAATCCGTTGTTAACGACATAGTGCACAAAAATTAAAGTTTCTCTAAATCATGGAAAATAAGCAAAATTCAACAGGCTGTAATTGCAGCAGATCTCTTAAGGATTCTATTCTACAATTACATAAACATGCTCGTAAGTGATTGTAAATGATTACGATAACCAATCAGAATAAAGGAATCAGTGAATACAACACTTTAGTTGGTTGGCTTTTACGTTCACGACTCGCTTACGCAATTGTAAAATGGCCTTTAGACCCGTTATTTTTATTAAATGCTTTATAACTCCTAACATACATGACGCGAACCCATACAAAACTAATATCCAAAATACATCTCATGAATATCCTATAGATATCGCGATATTTATAAGATATCCATGAGATGTATTTTGGATATTAGTTCTGTATGTTTCGGATATTTGTTCTGAATGGGAAAACGCTTATTGCGCGGCTAGAAGCGACGCGATAACTAATTAACGCGGTAGCCGATTTTCGATAAAAGCTAGAAGTTTATTGACTACTGCATTGCTTCTTGCCGCGCGGCAAGTATTTTCGCGTCCTGCGCGCAGGAGCCATTAGATTATTAGCAGAGAAAAATTTGAGAGCCATGCCATCGACATATAAGGCTGCGTTCCGAAATTCACTGCTAGTACTGAAAATCTATAGTTCATGTTATGTATACTATAGAATTTCAGCACTGGCAGTGAATTTCGGAACGCAGCCACAGAATGGATTGCTAAGTGCGGTGGTGAGGATGGAAATAGACCTAAAGTAAGAAACAGACAGTGGCTTGGTTTACATCGTGCACTTGATACGCGTACTAAATAGTAACTTTCTATTAGATAATCTTAATATCGACATAATATATATACAACGGTATATTAAGCTGATATAATACTCATGAACAAAACGATTGATTGAATGCATCGCCGTTGATATGCATTGTCGATATTAAGATTATCTAATAGAAAGTTATTATTTAGTACCAGGTCAATGGCGTGGTTTACATCAGGCACTTGATACGCGTATCGGGTATTATATTCGTATCAAATTTGTACTAAACATTTAATATGCACGATGTGAACACTGACGGGTCAATTTGGTACGAGCGTACCAAGTAGAAGTATCGTACTAAACTAATATGCGTATCAAATGATACAAATGACGATGTAAATGTATGAAACGAATGTTGAAGGGAACCTAACCTAGTTAAAATCGGTGTTATCGGTAACCGTTGGTTTCTCTCAAATTATATTATAGTAAAATGTCTTGTAAAAAGGGTTATAAGTTAGAGAGAAAATGATGAAACGAGAACATTTTTAGAATTATGCATTCTGATTGTCGAACAAAGCTATCTCAAGCAAATTGCAATTCCAAATACTACCACTAGAAGGCAACCGACATGAATTAAATTCGTATTATATTTTTCCTTTAGTACGTTTGATGTAAACGCACCCGTATTAAAGCATTGGTGCACATCAAATTTAATACGCATACTAACGTTTTGATGTAAACCAGGCCAATAGTAGGACTAAAGTCCCTATAAGAGTCTGGCCACGTGCGTGTTCCTCCTTATTGGTCGAAACAAGGTTTGGAAAAACATGGCAGAAGCAATAGAAATTGTCATGGGAAGCGAGATAATTTAAAAAGTAAAATAAGGAAATTATGAACAATTAGTAGTCTTTTTTTATTAAACTCTAAAATGAATAAATAAAAACATAATTTTGATTGTAAACTTGAAACATTATTAATCTGCAGGAAGCGAATACAGTGAAAAGCCTTTTTGATAATAGTTTTTCCATCATGGAACACAACACGTTGGCATTTTGAAATCTGAAAATTCATATTTCGTATTGCACTATTTTATACAATTATCTTTTTAGATATTATTCATAATAATATGAGGTTACAATGACAATTTATATGATGAATACAATTTTTTTATAATATCAATTTTTAAGTGAATTAACTTTTTTATTTTACCATGGAAACCATACAGAGCCATACAGAATAATTTTATTTACTTCTATAGCAATTTAATTCTATAGCAATTTAATTTTACTTACTTCTATTAACAATCTATAGCTAAACTGACATTTTTATCTCGTAACGCTATAAATACCAGCTGTTATTGTAAATTTATACAATGATCGTAATATCATAAAAAAAGTGACATTCATAGGAGCATCTTTATCATTTGTCATTTCGGCGTGCCTGAGCGCGCGAAATCTCAGCCCTGTCATTGGTGAAATATAATCGCTTCCTGTTTGAAAACTATTATAGCCTCGATATTTTTATATGAAAGTTTTCGTTTTGAAATGTTCTAAAGAATCTGCCATTGAAATAGCATACCTTAGTTTCAGGACACCCTATATATACGACCGCCATGTTTTTCCAAAACTAGTCAGACTACTGAAATATATACTACCTGAAACGCGCGCTGCCACTTGAGACATGCGGATGAGAGAGAGGTTTCTTGTTTCCTCTCTTATCCTTGTCTGGTTCATAGTATAGTCGAGAGTGGGGAAAATGTGATACAATCCAAGTTAAAAATTAGAGATAATATGAAAAGCAGTGACCACTGAATGGCAATGACTTATGAACGAAAGTTTAAGATATAAAAAAAAAATATATATATATTTTTTCTCACTTATTAGTTACTTATCGACTTATTATTAAGAAAAACAAAGCAAAGATGATTCCTAATTCGGAGATTCAGCTTATGTTTAAAAATTAGCCGACTTAGCTTTTGGTTCAGACTGTACTAGATAAAGACAGAGCGCTGTTCTAGACCTACAAGCATGCTCTCTCTCATCCGCAACACTCAAGAGGTAGCGCGCGTTCCAGGTAGGTATATATTTCAGTGGGCCAGATTCTATCTTATAGGGACTCTAGCGTGAAAACCAGTGTCAAAACGTATAGCGTGGACGCTCTCTGATTAGTTTCAAAGTATCCGATACGAGTCGCCACTGTTCTTACTGAAGAATCAAAGTCGTAGTATAATTCAACGATAAGACAGATGTAATTTTATTATTAAACTTTACGTATCAACACAAATTAGAAAACCTCTTTATTTCAAATAATACAGCTTAATAACTGTTTTGTGTATTCATCTACAACACATAGTATTATACATAAATGTAAATGTAAATATTACATTACATTTACATTATCGAGTGCGAAATTATAACATAAATGTAATATAACTGATATTTGGTCATATATGCCACTTTTTTCTCTAGGTGCGATCTATTAGATGCTATAAATGCTTTGAAGCGTCAAATAGATTAATCATAACTTTTCTTTAAGTGTTTGAAATCGTTTGTAGCATTTAATGGATCACATTCCTTATGAGGCTTTCTATTAGTTAGACCCATCTTTTATTGGACAAAATTTAATGAATTGCAATTTCAGCAAAAATAGATATAATGAAACGATTCAAAAAGCGTTTAAAAGTGTTTTCATTATACATGTCAAGTTACATACTTGTGGACAGAATACTGATAGCTTCGTCCTTGACCGAGTACTATTCTCGCAGAATCTTGTCGTCGTTGCAAATGACCAATATTTGCGTATGGAACGCTAGATTGAGGAGATTACCGATCGAGTATATGTTCCAATCCAGCATCACATTGACGAAGTTGAAGCGCAATTCCGACTTTACGAAAACGAGTAGCATCGAGTACGTCGAGTGAAGCGATCATTTCATTTCGTCGTGCGCGTTTTAGATGAGAGTAACGTAAGTTTATAGCGCAATTAGTCAGATAGACTAACTAAATGGCTCAAAGTTCCGCAAAGCGGGACAAATGCTTCTCTATTATAGTAATAAGTAAATGCTGGAACGTATATATATATATATATACACACTGTAAAAACTGATGTGTAAAATTTAACATTTCATGTGACCCAAATCATCCACTTTCATTTATGTGTAAATTTAACACAAAATAAATGTGAAGGTAACACGCATAATATGTAAAAAATTAACACGAAAATTTAACACTTGAATACCGTTAGGAATCACAGTTTGTATTAAATTGACACATGTATAATGTTAAATTAACTAAAATAAAACGTTACTTTAATATTTAAGAGAAGTATTAATTTATGGTTTTGATGAAATGAAAATGTTTAATTGACATAATTTATGTCTGACATATTAAATATGTCAATTTAACACAACCTGTGATTCCTAACGGTATTCAAATGTTAAATTCTTGTGTTAATTTTTTTTATATTATACGTGTTACTTTTTAACACATGTGTTTCGTATTAAATTTATACATAAATGAAAGTGGATGATTTGGGACACATAAAATATGTTAAATTTAACACATCAGTTTTTACAGTGTAGAACACGTCCGATAATATAATTGTGGAAGATACGATGAGATAGTAAAAGAGAGAACTTCATTTCATTCACTTTCATGGAAAATTTGAAAACTATATTAAACGAATTTCTCAAAATTGCAACGCGGCGAGCTATTAAGGCAATTTGATTTTTAACTCATAATAAGGACATAGTTTGTGTTCTTATTTATTGTTGTTTTATCATCGTTTTGTTATCATGGCTGTTATATAGGCTAGCTGCGAATATAAATATATATACTGTAAATATGATATATTTACCATATGCAATAAAGTCCATTCGTATAACAAAGATATAATAATTCATATAACAATGATATAATAATTTTAGTAATATATTTGATTTACATAAATATATAAGAAGCAAAGTGATAAAATTTTTATTATATTGAAATATCAGTACATCTAAATATATATATATATATATATATATATATATATATATATATATATATATATGTATGTATATATATGTATACATTTTTATGTGAAAACTATGTACATACGTTATTATATAATAATTCTTAGTGAAATGTCTAGTCAGAGAACCAGCGATATATAGTTGATATATTCTAGGAGATAAAGAGAACTTGTAAGAAAAGCTTCTACTGAGGAAATTCGTGTAAAATTAGTTTGTACCCAGATAATAATTCTTGCGTTCAAAGCTTATACTTGTTATGCTGGCATATCTTATACGATCTACGTTTTATTTATGGAATATCCGTAATTCCTAATTCTGTTTTACAGGGAAAAGATCATGCAAAATATATTTTTGCTGCTTCTAAAAAGAGCATAGGTGCACTTTTGAGAAACTTGTGCGAGTACATGATGAAAATTAGCGGTTTTAAAACTGAATATATTACAGCTTGAAATATTGTTAAATGTATTACACAATATATGAAAAGAAATACAAGTTTATAAAATTAGGAAATACATATTACGTAATAAGATAAAAATTAGTAAATGTTTCGCTATTTCAGAACCTAAAATAGATTAAGTTATTATATGTATATGTATAGGATGAGATAATGTGAAATTATCGTAAAAGATAAGAACCAACTCTTATGCACTGAATTATATCTTTGTCTAAATAAACCTGACATCTTAGAAAATGTTTGAAACGTTACTTTAGAATAGCTAATAGAATTATTAGCTGAATAACGCACATGTAACGCACGACAGTATTATTCTATTTTTAGTAATAGAAATTGTAGCGAATATGAACCAAGACAGCTAAGATGAATGAATTATAAAGTAATTATATTACACTAAAGATCGTCAAATAAAATCGGACAAATAAAGTTAAAGGGCTAAATCGTTAAATCCAGGAAACTTAATGCAACTTAAAAACACCAATTTCATTCCAACCGTTAATAGCATATCGCTTTTACACAATAATCACGTTGCGTCGCTGTCGATTGCACTCATCTCGCGGAAAATTGGAAAAGCGACATGGAGTCCCCGATTGACTAGCCGTACGTGCGTAACAAGAGGTGCGCAACATTGTGCCTGATATATTAACGATATAGTTAACAAAGTGCAACATATCGCTGCTCATTAAAGTGAATGAATGTTTAACAATTATAATGTGGCACAGTGATGGCCACAATTGGGCTATTCGGTGAAAATACTGTTCTTCGATTAATCACGAGCGATGATCGTTAAATTACTTCGTCACAACTGTGTGTGTTGTATCGCGATGTCCATTAATAATATTAAAAGTTGTCGTTTAACAAAGCGCACATAGCGATTTGAGGAATTTTCTTAATCTCGATCCACTTCGATTCTTTCTCGTAGACACCGGCATCGAAGGTGACGATGAAAAATGATTCTGGAAAACGATCATGCTTCGTTCTCGAGTGTGAGTCGACGCCGAAAAGGGATTCCGGTGTCATAACCTGCTGACAAATGTTCTCCGGAACGCGTGAATTAAGTAATCCGGCGAACGAAGGAGTCCGACATTTTGGCGGGATAGGCCGCCCCGTTGAATAATGGAGGTTTCCTCGTAGTCCCGTAGTCTGCGTCTGCAGAATGTTACAGGGACTCAGGTCTCATTCCCCTCGTAAATAATCCAAAAGTGCGAGGACAACACGGAGCATCACATGTGTGTATGGGCAGACACCTATTTACCGCGTTTCCCTCGCTACACAAAAACGTTTCGCATCTTTCTTCCATTCCCCAAACGTCGCTACTGACTTCATACCGTCACGCACTTAGATATCGGGGATGAATTTCGTCCGTGCAAACAAGGCGGAAGGAAACTCCTATTTACATAGCTCATCCATACGAAGTGTACACTTCGCACGTGACCTGAAAATCTCGTCGCGGACATTTATGGCGAACGCGCTTTTATTCGCAGATACGCTGGAGATTGATACGTGCACGTGGTATAGAAAAATATTTTAAGAGAAAATAGGGGGAGATACGTTTTTATATTGATATTAAAGATAACTAGAGATAAAGATTAACTCTTTAATTTAAGAAAGTCATCAGGTTTAAATGGAATTCCGTGCGCGCGCGAAATGTTCGCATGTGCTCTATGAAAGTGAAGTGGCGAGGAGTGCTCAAGAGAATCCTCAAGACACTGGCAGTATCTATGCATGTGTGGATGAAATTTTCACACTGATGCACCTTTCTTCCTCTTTCCTTCGCGTGCAAGAGAAGTATCGTATATGCTCGTCTACCTACCTGGTGTCTACGATTCGCATGCCAGACAAGAATCTCATTACGGAGAAGATACCAAACGAACGTCGAAGAAATTCGATTGGATATCGGCCGGAGGTTCAGCGAGGGCGAAGCGAAAAGTCAGAGAGAAAGGATGAAGATGAAAAGAGAATTCTCCAAAGATTAGATTGCCGGCATGTAACAAAATACAAATCTGATTCCTAAAAAGCGTTTTCAGCAGCTTTATATTCGCACGTGTACATATTTGCTGATTAAACGTTCTCAAATCTCATGTGAGGTCACTCTCGTTGGGCATGAAGCAACAAAGAACAAAGAAAATGGAAATCTCATGAAATATACCAATTGCAATTACTGTATTGGTAGTTCCTTTCGGTGAGACGGTAAAATCTCTCGGGATCCGCCACAAAGATCGAAATCAAAAGAGGAAAAGAAGAAAAAAAGCAGGTTCGCCTCATGTCGACTGTATCGCGAAAATCTTGAGTAAACGGGAATGGAAATAAAATAGATGCGCGATGCATTAATAAACGCGCATGAATAATTCTCTTTTCTTTCTCGCAAATTTGAAAGCACGTGTATCGCGATGGTCCAAATGAAATATGTAACAGGAATCCAATCGTAGCGACACGACGCTTAATTTATTTATGCGATATCGGATATTTAGCGTGTGCCGTGCGCGAGATGACTGTTAACAGGCTGACCGGCCAATGGCAATTAACGTTCGCGTACAAACGAGCGTGGTGATCGTGCGAGATGGAAATGCACAGATTTGATTTTACTTCCGCGCTGTGAGACCAGTCCCGTTGACATTCGTAATAACGTAATCCGAAGGATATCGGACATTCAGACATGATGCAATTCGCCGAGTTCATTACACGGCGTGACTCGTGCGCTACATGGAACAGATATCGAAGGTACATTCGCCCCCGCGCCCGTATAAAAGTACCAATATCCGAACACATACTTGATCCAGGATATTCTTATTGTTATAGTCTTCAACACGTTTGCGGTTTATTTGACAAATGTATCCACAGACCACGCGCGCGTCACATTTATTACATATAATTATATAAAACAGACTTGGTTTGTTTCTATATGGATATATAAAGAAAAATATATAACCAAACACGTAAGCTGGTAGCAAACGTTCTTTTTGAATTGAAAATTTTGAGTAAAGATGAATTTGATGTGAGAGATCGCGTTCCTTATTCACTTTAAGAATTAATTATTTAAAAACCAAACGATATGAATGTTCAGGATCAAGTGCGTGTTCGAGAGTTGATATTTTTATCTTAAATTGTTGATGAATCTGCTTATGCAGAGGCTGCTTGATGTATCAGTTAATTTAGGTGGGATGTCACGTCGGCAACGCCAACGCAAACAAACGGGTATTAAGCATTTAATATTCGACCTATTTCGTACCCTCTAGTGGAATGTCATCTTGATCGTCGGAGGGTGCAAAACGACAAGGTTGCTGCGTGCACACGTACTACGGCCTCTAATGAGTTTCGTTAAACAAGAAGCGCTGCCCCGGTCGAGATCGCACGAAGTATTGTCGCGACGCATATTCACCTATTCAAGACATTAAACCGGATTGTGTCTGTATCCCTTTTCCTCTCTCTCTTTCTGTCTCTCTTACGTTTCTCTTCGCCGCTACGTTTGTAGCGTAAATATTTGATCATGAGCTCTTTCGTACAGCGCATTCTCCGCAAATATTAATGTAAATCGCGAGTGCGCAAACATTGAGCTAAAGCGCCACCCGCTAAGCAGATTTAACGATTGTATCGCGAGCTGGTCGGCAAGTTGCCTCCGAGCTTGAATGCAACCTGCTACCACGCTGAAGACAAGAGCCATTATACCGGCACGTAAAGCCACGTCAGCCGAAGCGTCAAGTGTTCGTTCTTTCGAGGCTTCTCTTCCACCTTTATGATGTCGCCCCTGCGGGAACTACAGCACCCCTTCCCCCCCGTTGGGCTCTCCCAACATTGTTCGTCGTCACCTATTTTTTGTTCTTCTCTCTCGTCTTGATTCCTCGAGTCTCGTTCCACTACTGGGTCAGGCGGTCGAAGAAACCGCGAAATCCTAACATCGCTCATTTGCGAGACGTTGAGGAAACGACATTTTTCTTCGGGTTCGTTGTTCCTCCGACTCGCGACTTCTTACGCATTGATCGCGCGCGGCCAGAGTATTTCAATCTCTCATTTGTGTTTAATTCGTTCACCGCGGTCCGCTCTCCGTGCGGAACTTCAGGAAACATTCGCGTACGCCGTCAGCATGATCCTTCGAAAAGTCACGTGGTTTCCCTCTGGTGCTAAACTACTCCGGAAACTATCGTGGCTCCTCTGTACAACGGCGGAATGTTCCGGAGGGAAAGCGTGGAAGGAAACGTTGCATTAATCTCGTTAATGAATGAATAATGAAGAGAAGTTGCTTTGCTCGTTGTTTCGATCTTTCCTTTTCGTCTTTTTTTTCTTCATTTTTCTTTGCTTTGGCTACTGATACGAAAGTAAAAACGGATGCGTCGTGAAGTAATTTATGCGATAGCGCGATCGAACGCTTCTGTATTAAAGGGCGTTCTCCGTCGGACGTGATTATTTCGAAACACCTTGCCGAGTGAACGGGGCGACGAGAGCAGTCGTTGTCCCAGATTTTAATCTTATAATTGTCTTGTCAGGAAGATGCATTGCCTACTATTTATTTAAAGTATGGCTATATACGAAGAGCGTTGTTCCCAGACAACTCTTGATAATTGAAAAAGTCCCCGCGGGAAAAGGTCGCATGCGCTCAAATATACTAGACGCGATAAACTGTAGAAGCTCTCGTCGTAACAGTGCGCGTACTACTGATTTAACAGCCATTATTTAATATTTCGCAAAACAAACACACTTTCTTTATCTCTCTACTCTCTCTCCTTCTCTTTGTCTTTTGTCTCTTTGTCTTTTGCACTATCCTCGCGACATATTTTCTTACAATATCATAATTCTACGTGCAATCGCACGTGACGTTAACTGTGAAAACGGATGGACCTCGGTGCAGCTACTTTCAGACGATGCAATGTGAGAAGGAAAATCCGCCTTCGTCGTCGTCGTCGTCGCCATCGCTGCTGCTGCGAGATCTTTCAGTGCGAATACCTTGGAGCGCCGACGTCTTGCGCTCGTCGTCTATGAATAAGTAGAAGTTCGTAGATGGTTCGTGTTTATCAGGACTACCGTCGCTCCCGGAAGAGTATTGTTGCCGCGACAATACCATTTCAATATTTCGCGTGCGTTATATATCGCTGCGCTCGCGCGAGACAGTGTGCGTGATTGGCAAATATTGTAGCCATCGACGCGATCTGTACATTCACGCCGTGAGATATGACATGAATTATTAATATATAATATTGTCGCAATAATATTTTTTTATTGGATATCGGGAAACTATCGCTCCTACGCGAGGCGTGCTATTAGCGGCGGTTCGGGTAGCAACTGTGCGCGTGATTAAATCACATAAAATAAATCTGGTCGATTCATGAAATCTATGCTATTTGCTGGGCGAAATTAAACGTTATAATTGAACAGATTTGCCAATGTAGCAAAGAAATGATGGGAATGGCAGCAATCGTACGTGCGATGGAGTGACCAATCTCTGAATGAATTGCCGGCAGCTTCTGAACAATGAAACAACTCATTGTTGTAATTAATATATTATGTTTGTGCCTCTGAGTCCCGTAGACAAAAGATTTTGTAGCGACTATCTTGTGACAACCAATGTTAGCGCCGACTTTTGCGAATTTTTATTTATTTTTTGTGACACCATACCACTGCTTGTTTTCACTGAAGAGGGTCTGCGAAATGAGACCGAAACGCGTTTGATTTTTAATAAAATTTTGTTCTCTTTGCGAGATTGTGTCACTATGTGTTAATAGTTTATAATAGCACTATATAACCTGTGCGTTAACTCTAATGGTCCTTAATTTATTGTTTGATATACTCAAGAAGAGTTTTTTAGTTATATTATAGCAATCGTTAATCTGGTCGTAGGGCAAGTTCATTTTTGTTGATATTATTGCACAAATCATTTCGTATTTCGAGCTGATTGAAGTGTACGGAACAACTTTATTAATTTTAAAAATTATATATTTACTCAAAAGATAATGAAGAAATATTTTTGCTCGCTTTAGGGAGTAATGCACTTCTATTAGGTCCGGATGCGAATATCCGTGATGAAAAACGTATATAGTGCGAGGTTCTCAATTGTGGCAGCAAATCTCTTTTTTCGCCATAGAAAGACGAGATCGCATGGTACAAATATAAGGGATGCGTTATACGATAATGCGCGATACACACGCGCGATTTACGATATAAACTACACAGGTTGGCAGCCGCTACCGACGACTCATCCATTCGTCCGTCTCACCGGAGTTCGCGCGGGGTTTCGTTGTTCATCTCGCACAGCAAATGGAAGTCAAGTAGGTCCATTTCCCCTCCGCGCTCTCGAGCGTTTTCGTCGCTTTATCACTCCGGACGTGTGACGACGTTATTTTCATGGCACAGTCGTGGTGCAATCACGAGTGGATAGATCCTCCACTGGAAATCTTTCCGGCATCGAGTCGGCCGACCTTGTATCCGGTTGCTTGACAGTTCGTTTCGAAGTTTCCGTTAATTAATGACTAAGAAAGAGAGGTGGAGAAAGAGGGCACAAGAGACGCTCAGATATAGAGAACGAACAAGAAGAATAATAGGGAGAGAGAAAGACGGTGAAAAGGGCGACGCGGTGAGGCGCGCCAAGGGAAATTGTACTCCACTCGGAAGACAGCATCTCTGGAATAGGCCAAGCGAGGGTTTGATGGAGGATCCGGTGTATCCTGCTGGGAGAAGAGACCGCACGAAATCACAACGCTTACGCTCGGGACGTGGGGTCGAACGAATTATTTGCAGTCACGAAGGGCCGTACATTTGTTCCGTTAAATTTCCTGAACTCGTCGAATACCTCGCCACAAAGTCGAGCTTGTCAATAAAGTCCTTTTTGCATACTAATCTCAGTCTCAAACGGATATGTATGTCACGTGCGTCGCGTTATATCATCGTTTAAGGGGATGTTTAGACAATCGAAGAAATGAAAGGTTTTTTACAAATTTATCACAAAGAAATATAAATAAAAATACCAATATAGTGTCTAACTACGTAATTTATCATTGTTTTAAGTATGAAAAAATTATTTAAAAAAATGGAATATAAATTCTTTAGAAAATTTCCCAAATTAATATATTTCCCGGGATATTAAATAAAAAAGCAAGAGAGAGAGAGAGAGAAAATGATTTATAACTTCAAAGTGACATATTTTGTTGAATTTCTGCATATAACAAAGGTTTATTCTCCAACAAATATTTAATACAGTTTTTAAATTCTCCTGTCTCATTTGTTTCAGATCATTACACGAGCTGTTGCTCACCAATTAGAAGCCAATTAGACAACATTGCGCCCAACATAAAAAATCTGGACGGAATTTCAACTCTTTTAAATTAATTCTTTTATACTTGAAACAACGATAAATAATATGGTCAAACTTCTATATTGATATTTTTATTGATTTCTTTAAAAAAAATTCATACAAAACTTACTATTTTTCTCGCTAACCGAATCAGAATCTCCTTTTAATGCCCGACGATATTAAAGACCTTAAAGCAAAACTCTGCATTCATTGTGCATATTACATGGCGAGAATGGCGAAGTCATTAACAATACGCCGATAATAAAGCATCGATGCAAAAATAAACAGTCGCGGTGGTATTGAACGAGTAATATGCAAAACCATTTCCGCTCGGCATAATAATAACGTCGCGGGAAGTCATCGCTTGTGGGACGAAGATTGGACGCCTTAATCGCCATAATCGCTCAATAGAAAGCCACGCGTATTTCCAAAGTAGGGGAGCAACACGTGTTTACGCGGAATATTGGTTGCTACGTAAATGGTTTCCCGGCTTCCTACGTATTGAAAACCCAGACCCGTTTCCCGTCCGTTACTTTCACAGCATTTCGCAGCCCGTTCAGCTTTCGAAAGGAACTACTTGCAATCATTCGAAATCCTTCAAACAGGAATGTTTGCGCTCACTTTTTGATTGCTTTCCAATGAAAATTGTTACTCGCGTTCTTTTATACCAGCAGTAGCAGTTAATATCGTATCTAACACAGCGAGCGGCATCTCCAAAACGTTAATATCTCAATTCGCCATAAAACGTTGCATTCGTCAGTAGCATTTGTCCATCCCCAAGCGAATACGATCTAAGTGAGGGCGAACACGGACACGAGCTAAACGCGTGAAATACTTCAGTCCCTTTCATCCCATTACCTAACATTTCTCCGATCTCACGCCGCACCGCGGCCGTATCTCATCCCGATGAAACTTGCACGACGCGGCAGTAAGGAGGAGAAAAAATTAATAATTTCTCGATAAAATGTATCCTGCCCTCAATTTTGATACCATTTACCAACGGGACGCTAGATTCATTGTAAGATTGAATATCTGAGACGGATGTTGATTCAATTTCAGTCGTGTTTTCGAACGTTTGTCGAAAAGTGTTGCGGCTCCCGTCTACGTGAGTCCTTTCCAAGCGTTATTTCGCCGTGACCTCGGCTGCAAAATAAGAGCGGCTGGAATTGCCTCGTCGAGGAAATCGGGTTTGCGCTGGAAAAGGATTATAATTGGGCGCGCCGCGTCCGTCCCTTTCCTCGTAACGATGTTTAGTGGGCGATATTTATTTTCCAACTCTCTTATACGCACCAGACGCGTTCAATATTAAAGCTTGAGCAAGCCGAAATGATTCAGACGATCCTGACAATCCTCTCCGGATTAGTCATCGGTAGTGGTTTTGCGAGCTTAGATATATACTTTCCACGAATATACAAGTCGAGATGATAATGGAAGTTATATTTCCAAGAGAAAAAAATATATCGGGAAATAATAAGTATATCGGGATATAATAAATAAATATATCGGGATATAATCAGCTGCAAGCGTTTAAAGAGGAACGGCCTTTACGCTACGGCGAGCAGTTACAAACTGTATACTTCAACTAATTTCAGATGAACTTGACTGTAAAAAGTTCTCGAATTCCTGACAACTGCTCAAGAGATGTTGTGTGTTAAAACTTAAAAACTATGAAAAAGTATGGCGTTCTCAGATTAACTTTCATCCCGGGAAGAGGATTTCCACTTAAGTTTTCGTTAAGAAACTATTGATTATCCCAATATAATTTGTAGCGGTTGGTTAGTCAATCACTCTTCGTATTCTTGTCTCAATTCATACCTGAAATTATACCATCACTGTCCCGTTTTCTCCTCTTCTTTTCATGCCGTTTTATATTTCCTGCACGTTTTTTATCGCACTACATCAAAACCACCGTCCATTAAAGTGATTAGTTGAGCCTGTTTCAATGATAAATGTTTAATCTGTAATTATAAGAGCGACACGATTTTATATCTGACATCGCGGCGAATATTTGTCGTCGGAATATTTGCGACACCTCATGTATCGCGATATAGCGGGATGCACGCGCAACTACTTCACCGATCGATGTATTTTTGTGAAAACGCTGAGAGCACACTCGTGTTTCGGAAACTGTTATTCTGTAATGTTGTCGAAAGTGTGGGTTAGCTCGTACTCGAATCGTTATCATACCAAAGGCACGTGAGGTTCTTTGCATGACAGAAAAAAACCGATTCTTGCATTTCCTCTACGTCACTTTGTAACGCGGTGAATAAGCGTTGTTTGAATACAAGGGTCGGTGGAAAACTCGAATTAGATACCGATGACGATCGAAAGGACAACCGAAAGGTCGACCGTAATAAAAGCGAATTAGTTACTAAGGTCTGGTTGCACCAACATTATTTTGGCTTTAAGCGAAAGTTAAACATATATCTATCTTTATTTTTCTTTCTATATAAATAAAGATAGATATATATTTAAGTGTCACTTAAAACCAAAATAACGTTGGTGCAACCGGACCTAAGAGTCCTCAACGATTTTGTGACATTCGTGATTTATGCGCCAATTGAGATCACTCTCGAAGCTCTGATTAGAACTCGCGCTGTAATTAAATTGTAAAAAAGAAAACGCAAAATAACAAAGAAAAACGAAGCGCACGACGTAACTTGCACGATGATTCTTCATAAACTGTGTGTGTGTACGCACAAAAGACGGAGCTGCATCATCGTTCCGCTTTGCAATTTTGCGAGACACAAAACGAGCGCACGGTTCACTGTAAACTGACAACGACACAAAGTATACGTGAATGCTGCACGCGGCTTCTCTCCCATTTGATTTTCACGCTCAACAACTGGATAATTCGAGGATACGTCCTTCTGACGCATCTCTCCTCATACACATAGTCAAATACATGCTGCATTCAAATAAATGTTATTTGTTTCAAATACTTCATAAGTTTATATATCCGCAAATCTATCATATGCTGATCATAAGCCCACCAAACTTGTTCAAAATACATGTTAAGTGCTAGTAAGTTTAACATTTCAATGAAGAATATCAAATTCAAAAAAAAATTCGCGGTTTACTTGCTATATATAATCGAATCGATTTTCTTTTGATAAAATTTTGCAGTACTTTTATCAAGAAAATAAATTCTTCTTTTGTACATGATAAATTGGGTAGTCTTTTTTCTCGACAGAGGGGTGATATTTTTCTGTATGTACAAAAAGGCAACAAAAATATATTAGTATACATTTATGTTGTTTGATTTGCGTCTAGTTTACTTTATATCGTTCAATTTATGTTCTACCAAAATAAAAATGTTTTCATCGAATTATAACTTTAAATAATTCATGTAATATTTATCCTCTCTCTCTCTCTCTCTCTCTCTCTCTCTCTCTCTCTCTCT
>NW_022639468.1:1216809-1234029 GCF_010583005.1 Odontomachus brunneus | reverse complement strand
TCTCTCTCTCTCTCTCTCTCTCTCTCTCTCTCTCTCTCTCTCTCTCTATGTGTATGTGTGTGTGTGTGTATTATGCGATCTTCATCATAGCGTTATTTATGGTTTCACAGCAAATATCTAGCGCGTAATACACTTTAACGGATGCCAAAAGCAGATGCAAAGTGCATTCAACCGTGCATCTGCAGGACAGACAAACCATTCAACGAAGGCATTCGCACGTAGCGCCCAATGAAGATAGCTCGTCGTCTTATCGGGACCCACAATACGGCGATAAACGATCGATAAAGGTGTTAGGTGTGCGGAACACAGTGGGGGAAATGATATTCTTGGTATCTAACGGAGCCTGGAGCTCACAATAGCGCATGCTGTTCGATGAATTCCGCGACTCCGCCACTGGGACTCGATGCAATCAGGCAGTCCAAGCTAACTTGAAAATCGGCTCAGTGAATTTCAACTGATTCGACGTTACGGCACTACTATTATTTCGTAATCTTGCTATTATTCTGCCGCAGATTATGTCGATATTCCACGCTATCGCGGGCCGAAGTTTCCAATTCCCAAAAGAAGATATTAATCCAGAACAACAAGTGTGACGCAAACACGCAACGCGCTTGCACTCGACTTCTCAAGTTAATTATTACTGCGTTATCGCAGTAAATTTATGTTTCGCACCACAAATTACTGATTATTTCGTGTTGAACTCTTACTGGGACTGTAAGTCGTCCTCACACGCGGTACTGTAATCATTATTCCCCGAGTGTTGCAATCACACTGAGGAAGTGAAATCATAAATAGTGGTGTCACATAACCAATCGCTTAATCTGATGAAAAGAAAAGGAGGATCCAGATCAACCGGTGAATTTGAACGCGTTTAACTCGAGGTATTTCCAATTTGAGCGGTTGGTCGGCCACTGAGTAATTCCATCTATTTAGCGTGCCACCCCGGGGCGTTATGAATAATCGCTTCCATTGTCGTTTGGTGCGTAATGTAAGGATCAGACACACACATAGTAGTAATCTGTACAATCACCGGAAGCACGTCCGGCAAATTGAACGCCTGCAAGTTCAGGAGAGACACAAAAGCTACTGCTATCCGGTGAACCGGTCATCCCTCGTTATCCTTGCTGTACCTTCCGCAGAAGGGACCAACGTAATCGCTTGATATAATTAATCAAGAGCAAAACAGAAATATTAAACTCGACTGCTCTCTCACTCTCAGAGCATTCGAACCAAAAAGAAAAATAAGACAAGAGAAAGAAAAAGGGACGAGAGTTCCTCAGGAATTTGTCCTCGTGTAATTCCGCCTACGCTCGGCATATTTCAGCTGCTGACTCGCGAGATTTAGGACCGTTCGCAAATCCAATTAGGTCGACGTACCGATACACCGCCATCCCACCGCCGCCACCATCGAGTATCGTCCGTAATCGAAGACGGGGTGAAAATGCGAGAGGTCGATTTCGTCGGAAGCCTTCATTAACGAAATCCTTAAAGATCCGCATGGTAACGTATATTTAGCGAAAACCGCCAACGTTCGGCGACGTCGTCTAATCGTTGTGGATAAACCCCGGGTTGGGCATTTGGAGAAAAGCTGCGGTAGATTTTCCGTCAATCATCGATCTATTAATTAATTTTGAAGTAGAGAATCTCGTTTTACGCCTATTCTAGCCTATTCTATAGGCTGTGTAGGTTTTAATCACGCGCGCGTTATTCAAAATGAAAAATATTATT
The DNA here is from genome assembly GCF_010583005.1 of Odontomachus brunneus. Lineage (NCBI taxonomy): Eukaryota > Metazoa > Arthropoda > Insecta > Hymenoptera > Formicidae > Odontomachus > Odontomachus brunneus. Next base: position 1,232,301 of record NW_022639468.1, on the reverse strand, counting down.
TTTCGGTTTTCTCATTCTCTCCGCTCATTCTAGGAACCGCTCATTTCTCTTGGAAAGATATAATAATACTGCCAATAAACTTCCACACGAGACGCGGTCATCACTTTCTCATTGTTGGCTGAGTCAGGCAACGCATTATGTCGGCCGAAAGATAAAAGGAAGATTGTAATCTTATTAGTGGTAATTAAGCGCATGTGGTATTACTGATAATGCACTTTACACACCTTTGCAGCAAAGCTCTTAATGTAGACACATTGGCCTCTTTAGCGATGACGCGAAATACGTTGGGAACGCGTTTCTCAACAGGAAAGTTACTCATTCCGACAAATTCGCGCTCCTGGCCCGCCTCAATTTGCATATGCAATTACTTGCACTCTACACTCTAAAGCACAAGCTCTGTATTCAGAAAATTTCAATTAAAATTTCGCAGCAGAGGTCGTCAGCCAACTGATGTTACACGGCTGCTTTAACCTTGTATCTTTAAACGTTGCGAGCTTTCCTCGTCTTCTCTACGGTGAAATACATTCTTGTTGTTTACAACGTCCTGTTTTTATCTTATTTTATAAGCCAATCCTCCTCCCCTCACCCGCCTGTCTCGTAATATTCGTTGCAAAACACGACCGCGCGCTCTCCCACGGGAACAAATGATTTTCATTTAAAGCCTTAATGGCTCAGTCGCCAGAGAGGTAACTCGTTTCGCGAAGGATTCGAAAGGTCAAAATCCGCTATTACATTTCGGTATGCTGGCGCTTGCGTTTGCTCGTTAAACAGGAACTGCATCCGCGTTGATTGCGGCCAACTCTTCAAGGGCAATTGTCGGGAAGTTCGTTGTTTGTCGTTCAGGGGCAATTCAAAAGTTCGGCTATAGAAAGTATGAACGCGGGCGAATGGGGGCGAACGATCCAACTCCCACAGCTCAATTTCTGACGTTTATGTTAGACGGACGCGTTTCTTGAACGCGAAAAAACGCGCGATTTTTCGTTCTCGACACAAGTAAATTATTTTTAGCGCACTAATCATTCCTCAATCTTCGAAAGAAAAGAGATTTATGGTTACCCCGATAATGCCACCGTGCGTACGTCAAATGACGAACAACGTGCTCCACGTTGTGGACGAATAATGAACCATTGCCACGGGCGGCTTGGACATTGGCTGGAGAGGTAAAGTTTATTACTTAGTTAATTGACTTAGTTCCGCGCCGTCTTATAGTCGCAAGCTTTTCCGATTGCCAGCCGGAACTTTCGCAGAGGTCACTTCTCATTACGCGAATTCCTACATTGGGACCAACTTAATCGTCACGAGATTAAGAGGAAAAGCTTTCACGATGACCGCGATGATTGAGGAGCTCCTTCCCGTCGAGACGTTTAGGCAGTCAAGTCAGCTCCACTTTGAGCATAAAGGTATCAAGGAAGCACTCATTGAATAATAAAAGACGCTCTGTGTGTAACCTTTAATACTTATATCTATAATGCATACTTCGTCGCCCGGAGAAGGATTAACCTTCCGCTAGTCGTGGCTCTTTGTGAAACAAAAATGGAAATTTCATTAAACGTTTTATCAATTAAGCGGAAAGTATAACATTTTTAAGAAATAACCTTGTGAATAGTAAAAGAAACGTTCTGTGTAACCTTTAATACTTTAACATCTATAATGCACATCGCTCGGATTCGTGTGATATTTTTATAATTTTAGAATTATTTAATGAAAATTAAATAGTACGTTCTTACGCTTATATATTTTCCATATTTCGACTTTTCAATTGTTCTGCATGCTCGGTTGTTACTGATTGATTCCGCCATTGAACCCGTATGAAACTAATTAAAAATGGGACAACACAGACTCTTATTTCTAGAGACTCTAATCATTCCAATCAAATAAATGCGCGAATTTAAATAATAGTGACAATAGTTATTATAGAATTTTATGCTCCCACATGGTTAATTAATATTTGAAGGATTATAAGATCCTAATAGAAGTAAAAATTACGTAAAATTTTGAGAGTACGTAAAAAAGTATAAAACAAATATTGGAAAACAATTCATTATAAAACTTTAATAACTTATTCTTGAAATAACATTTTTTAAAACTGCAATCACAATAACTTGAGAATGTTTTACTTGATTAACGTAATGTTTGACACAAATGTTTATCATAATTGTCTGTATCGGTCCACGAAGGCTATTTGAAAATGCCAAAACAATTTTTTATTTATTTATTTTGCAAACTTGAATTTTTCAGTGAAAAAATTAAATCTGATTTTTTATAACTGCCATTGCGCGAAACATTGTTTTCCAAAAATTTGCTTTGTGAACCGGTAATTATAATCCTAACAAATAAAAAAATATATTAATACTCCCTTTGAAGCTAGAACGGTTACCGTTGAAGCCCGACTTTTTTGCAGAACAGAATTGAAACAATGTTAATATTTGCCATAAAATCTAGTTTTTTATATTAATGTATTGTTAAATATACTTAAAACATACATTACAAAGAATTCATACTCCTATTAATTTACAAGTTTTTACAACTCTTCAAACTCTTTACTTCTGCCAGGGTTCTGTAACCCTCTAAATGACGTGTAAGTTTCATATCAATTACTAAACGCGCCTCACGTTTCAAGATTCTATTCGGAATTAATCACGACGATTAATAAATCATCTCTTCGCCAGAGCGTGAATCCGCTCACGGATACGACTCTCAGTCGCACCTCGCAACGTCGGGGGATGAAAGTCGTTACGGTTGACGGAGGGAATTTTCCCGCCCGGAATGCGACAGGGCGAGCACGTATGTTAATGTCGAATGTGTCCGCGTGTCATAATGTCCGCGCGCTTTCTCCGGAACGTTCCGTTTCGAGCAGCGCGGAGCTAACGGGAGCGATTGAAGGAAGGATCTAGGATCTACGTGGATCACGTTCGCGTGCAGCAGGGTACAACCGTGGCAACGGGCTATCTTTCTTCGCGTTGCCCGACGTATGGGTTGTAGGAAAAGCGAGAGCGGCTGCGCATTGCCGGCATCGCCGCGAAAACTCCTCTTGTGGCACACAGGGGTTGGTGAATATCACGGGGCAACAGTGCGCGGACCGCCACCACGCGACGCGGCTGCTCCTTCACGTGCGGTGTAACAAATTGCTCTGTTGAACGCAAGATCGGCCACCTGGACGCAACACACCCCTAAAAGAAAAAGAAGAGTACACCATTCGAGCGAGCGCTCATCGCTCGTGTCGGGGGAAATTCGCCGGGCGAAAGCAAAACGAGAAAAGAAAAACAATTCATCGGTCAACTCAATTTGTCTGGGAAACAATTCGTCAGCCGTTGTCTCGTTCCGTGTCGAGTCACATCGCATCGTGCTCGTCGTCGTCGTCGTCGTCGTAGTGCGCTTGCACTAGCCGATACTGTCGGAGAGGGAAAAAAGAAGCGGATAGCAATCTAGGGTACACACGAAAATGCACACGCCATGTCCGAAACAAACTCTAGGGACGCGATGCATCATTCCATGAATCTGCCCGCCAAATTAAGCGCGGAGAATTCCGGCTCGGTATCAGCTCTCCCGAAAATAGTTTAATCCAGTGCAGTGCGAATCGCCGCGCGGAACCACGACGACAGTCATTTTACCGCCGATTTTACGCCGACTGAATGACTCGCGGCTTGGATTGTTAGGGAGTCCTGCCTGTGAAAAGGCTGTCCTTTGATCCCGCGACACTCGGAATGTCGACAAGATAGTAATAGACTAGAAACACACGCCTACGCGGCTATTCGTTTAATGATGATGCACCGCCGCATGGAAGACTCGTCGATCGCGGCGTTTTAACCGAACATCCTGGTGGCCGAGTGTGCTCCGAAAACATTCAATTACAACGCCGTTAGTTGATGAGTGTAGGAATAATCTCAAAGTACTCGCCTCTGCGGGAGTAATCGGAGAGGGTGATCTTCAAGGATTAAAGGGTGAAAGCGCGCGAGTGAATGCTCAATTAGATTGGACATGTCGCGCGAACGTATAAATTGGACGTGCCGATAGAGAAGCTTAATTGAGAAGAAGGTGTCGAGATAAATGGCAACCTCGGAGTACAGTTCACTGAGTGTTAACGCGTGCCAAAACGGCTGAATAATAAGGAGTTAGCCCCCTGATCTGATATTTTCCGCGGGATCAAAGGGTGAACGCTCGATTCGATACCACGTGCGTTCGCACAAATTGTTGCGCGATACATTAATTGATCACGGCGATAAAGCGACTTCGGCGACACACTTTTCTCCCCGGAGAGCCGTCGGGATAAGTGACACCGCGGGTGAGAGCGAAATTCGACCAAAGCGACCGAATAATAACGAGGGATCACACGGAAATTAGGAAAGGAACGCCGGGATCGATTTCTGGTGAAACCGAGAAATGTGGCGTGGCGAGGAATGCTGCACAACTCGACGGTAATTCGCGCGCTCGCTCTCGCTTTATTACACCTTTTCAAGCGCACCTTAAAGCGTCGCTGCGGCCGTACCGCCGACGTTAACGAGTCTGAGGCATTAGGATTTATCCATTGTATCCGCTATAAATATGCGCTGTTTAATGCGATCGCTCCCCTAGAGCCTAGAATCCGCTTATTGGAGGCCCTTTTCAACGGATATTGGAGATATTTTCCGACGATAACACGCGCGTACCACCTTCGACGATCGCCAGTGTATTAACTGTCGCCGCTGCGTACACAACGCGGCCATTCTATGGAGAAGCTAACAATGTCTTAACATTGTGGTCTTAGTAATTATACTATGGTAACATTAACGGTGAAATTCGGAGCGTAATGCATTCCGGCGCGATGCCTACTAAAATGTTAAAAACCATAATTGTTATAAAGAGAATCTCATAGTCAAAATTACGAGGAATTACTAAATACTAAGGTTTTTAAAAATTTAGTTATTAATTACTCTAGAAGTGACTAAGAGTGCTAAAATTTATAAAAAGAAATTACTGTAAAAAATGTAAGAAATCTACTAAATAGAATTTTATAACCGAGGAATAGACGGACATTTTGCAGCGATTGACTATCTTTTCGTTTCATATGTGATGCTTATATTTCAAGACCTGAAATATAAATAGCACATATAAAAAATATTTATCACTAATAATATATTTAGTTAAATCTAAATCCTTTTATTCATAAATAGAATAAATAATTGCTTTCATGAAAAACCGAGATTTGAAAAGAATATATATATATATACATTTCTTTATGTGAAAAATATTCTATATTAGTACAAATAAATGTTATTCGTACCTATTGAATAAATATTTCTTATTTTTTTTAGATATCTTTTCTCTCAATGTATGTTTCTAGCGAAATTTACTTACATCCTTTAGTAAGACAGATTCATTGATAGTCTATTCAGAAACTGCTATCAGAAACTTATTGAAATTGAAAAGAATATATACGGAAAGAAAGCTATAACTTTGTCAGTGCTAGGTAGATTATTTAAGAAACATAATCTAACTCGCGTGCGTATCACTTCGACAAAACAAACATGAAATTAATTCGGCATAGTTCTCAAACAAATTTAAACCGTTTTGTCCGCGCTTCTCGCGTTATGATGACACACTTTACGGGATGTTTAATATTTTTCGTGTAATTTAGCGTTAAGATGTAATACGTGCTTTACGAGGAGACGACGTCGGAGTCGCCGCGCTTACGCACTCCCATATCCCATATTCGTTCAAGGTCCTTTTTTTAGCGCGATCGTCTTCTCCGCTTTCTATAGAAAATTAAAACCATCAACAAGCTCGAAGAGCCATATTCCCTTCTCAGATTTTTCCTTGCAAGTTTAGTGCATCTTGTCTAAGGAAACATGCGTGCTTCACCTGAAACTCCCGCTGGCATGATCTCGCCAGTGCCGGGAAACTCAATATCTTTGGTCTTTTGAAGCGAACTGTGCTGAAAACTTCGGCGCTCGTGTAGCGTAAGGGATAGTTGTTGAAATTCAATGTACGACTTCCGCGAGCCGCCTCGGTAATGGCATGTTACTATTGCTTTTCTGTTTTCTCGCCAATACAAAAGAAATCTGCTGGTATCGGACATATCGCGCGAGATCCCAAGCACGGAGTGACTGATTATTACACAGAGATAACGATTTTAAACATATACAAATACACTCGCGATTATAAAGCTGGCGGGAGATGAAGGTGAAATAAATCTCTTAGAATCTCTGACGGACGTGGCCGTCGATTTAAAATAATTCTGCCGGGTCTGGGGATTTAAACGGTCGCGCAAACGTCGAAACAAATGTCGATTAGTTCACGAAACAGCGCTTATTATACGAAACACGGAATTGACGAACTGTTTCAACTCGTAATCCATGATTACCCAGCGGCTAACTTCTCACTTTGACCGGCCCGTTCTCTAAACTCAAATTTAATCTCCATCGCATGTCGGGCTTGTCTCGGCCGAAGGACTGTCCCTCCGGTACACATCTCTGTCTGTCGTGAAGTTTAGAAATCGAGACATTTGTTTTCCAAAGTGTTCCCCGGTTAAATATCAAGTCGAGCATTCGCAATGCAAGTTACAAGATTAACTAATGGTCCGTGGAAAAGTTAAACCAGACGATAAAAATGTACAAGTTGAAAGTGCCCGCCGATAATGCGTCTCAGAATTACAGTCTTCAAAGCTGTAGGATGAAATTCGTGGAGTCCCTTCCAGTTTTGCTCGCAATCCGCTTGTTGCCACTTAAAAAAAGAAGGAGCAATTTGTCAAAGCGCTTTCTTACGTTACTAATCGTTACAGAGAATGGAGTCCTGAACGATATCTAAAGATCTGGGTCTCTTCATCCCTCTGACCTTTTTTCATCCACCCTCTTTGCATTTCGTTTTTTTAGTTACCTGCTTAGCTTCATTATTTGTTACGCGTTGCTGTATTGCCTCAAGGCAACTTTATTCGAGTTGAGAAACATTTTCACGAAAAAAAAAAGAAATAACAGACGTTATTATAATTTAATTTCTCAGTGGCAAATTAAATAAAATATTCTTCGTTCGCAGTTGCATGTATTCATGCAATCGTAGGAAAGTGGTCCCGTTCAGTTTCGTGGATTCTCGATGTACAATTGGGCACTCTCTAGAGGCCGTTGTTCAATTAGCAATCGCAACCTCGAAGAAATCCCAACGGGAGCTGCGAGTACCGCTGATACAGCAACGGCTCAACGGTAACAATTATCACATTTATCATGTTTTTCATAGAATATTCCAAAGTGAAATTTTGAGGCCACTGGGACGTATCATTTAATTTGCACGCCCAGATAATATTCACTCGCGCAGACCGCCCTCCGATGCCATTCCAGACTTCGTGACGTCGTTATCGCGGACACCATGAGGCATCCGAGACATTTCTTGAACAGACAGACCTCACGTATTCCCGACTTCCGACGTCGGGGATGACCTATAGGAATACTGGAACTATCCGTCCTATAACGCATCATACGACTCTACGTTCTCTATGTTCGAATTGAATCGACCGCCCACCCTTTACCAAGACATACGTGGGACGCACGACCGCAATTTGCGCGGTAGGTCAGGTACGGTGGATCTGCCCCTCTACGAGAGCCATCGTGTCTTTCGCTCTTATGTCAAGCGAAAGTGTCTTCCCTTCTGTCGGTCCCGCCGTGGGAACCCCGAAATAAAACAGTTTTATTGTAGCGAATAAGGCAATGAGGATAAAATAGGGAAATGAGATAAATAATGCGACATTTCAGGATTGAGTTTCATAAATATGATTTATACGAATCGAGAACGAGGAAAAGCAGAAAAGAATAATAAATAATGATTAATAACGAGCGCGCGTAATGGAGCTTTGTTCCGCGCAGTGAAGGATACTAAAAAGGATCAATATGTAACATTTTTTCCTTTTCAAATGTATATACATGTATGCGTTCAACGTAAAAAATGTCAACGTGTATTACCCTTTTGTGACAAACCAAGCATCGTCTTGAGATTAATTAATTAAAACATACATTCAAAATTACATGAAAGAAATATACATTGCTCTTAAGAGTAAAACATATATTTACTTTGAATGTATGTTTTAATTAATTACTCGTCCGCGCGCCCACAGGGATCCCTTTAGTGACTATTTTTTTATTTTTTTTTATTATTAGGACGAGAAAATAAAGGATCGTGTAGAATTCGTGTGAAAAGTTATACCAGCCAGGCGATTAAAAAATATCTAAACAATTATTTTTCCATCGTCAACGTTGATACCTATTTTGATGTTAATATCCTGCGGCTATTCACTCTCTTTTCATGCGTATTGTATTCTATGTGAAAGTAACATGCAATATGCATTGAGTCTTCAGTTATTTTACGCTTGCAAACAATATCATGCAATTACAATGATAATTTAATAGAAGCTGGTGCAATGAATCGAGCCGAATATTACTGGAAACCACTTGATTTATACACCCGTAAACTCCAATCGTTTCCAAGCGACTCGCGTAATTTCGGGTTTCATCTATTTTATATTTGTACAGTAAAGATTATGACTTTTAAAGGTTACACACATTTACGAGCAGCGCGCTGGTCGTCGGTGATACGGCGACACGTACGTAAAATTAATCGCATTCGTCTTACTGTGCCAGACGCTGTCAAGTTGTAACACGCATTTAAAACATTTAAACGCGGCCAACAATTTCATTGCTCGGGTGAAAAGTTAGCGGGCTCGTTAAGTTACCTCTCGCTAGTCTCGTATCGTCGTTGCTTTCTCGCTACGTTAGCATTAAGCGGATTACACGATGAAGTTTTTGAGTGAAGGAACGGACGAACGAACGAACATATGTCTCACCAAATGAGCCGTCGACTTCTTCAATCGCGGCCGGTATTGTTCGCGAAACCTCGTGATTTCAAATAAAAAAAAGAGAAAAAAGAGGAAAAATGGTCTAACGAAGTAATAAGACTCGGCTATTAAATTCGTATTGTGCCAGCGCATTATAACTCTTGAGCTTTGAGCTCCTTAACAAAAAAAAAAAACGAGCGAAAGAAACGAGCGGACCGTATATTTCGAAACATTTCGTACGCCTTTATAACAGAGTTTGGAGCTAACAGCATTAGCGACGCGATACTATCGCGTAACTGTATTACGTCTTAATGGATCTTTTGACTGCGACAAAGGGAGGTAAATGCCACCGGACATTTACTCGTGACCCTCATCGGCTCGTCCCGTAATTATGAACGTTGATATTTTTCACGTCGATACAAGCCTCACCGAAGTCTCTGAGCTAATCTCGACCGCGTAATAACGACGTAGATAACAATTTGAACGCGCCCAGTCGAGGACTTCTCTAATCTCATTTGAAACTCCATTACCTGCCGATGGAAATCAGATTACTGTGGCTGCAGGTTGGCCTCTGACCGCTTTTCTTTCGCGGTATCTTATCTTTCGCGATATATTCCGGAACGTGATGTTAGGCATTCTGCTGCCTGAAATGCGATAACTGTTTCGGTTATTCGTTTCGATACGAGTGAAATATATATTTATTAATTTCGCATTAATGATAATGCTAATATACGCCTATATATATACACACAAATTTTGGGTGTTTCCATCACAGAGAATATCCCGCAATCTACATATTATTGTTTGCTTTATACCACTGGTGCATACAGGGACATAAGATAAGAGCAGCATAAAGAGCGAGATTAACAAACCGACACGGTGAATTTTAAATTCTTATCACGATTCCAGAGAAAGAGATTCGCTGTCTCAAAGAAGCATTTATATACTTTCTTTCTTACACTCAGTTATATTTCTCGCGGCATAATATCTCTGTCTGAATTTCATTCGCGCTTGTCTGTCAATTTAATGAAATTATTTCATTCTGGTAAGCCTATTATTTGAAATAGAGAATGTCGAGTTTTCCGAGCGTAAAATCGGACTTTGATATCGGGCTGGCCTACGAGCAATTCATGTATGAATATTTCCATTAGCAGATTACACTATTTTCCAATTGCACCGACGAGCTTTGTCACAATCCTTGTCGTTTCGATAATAGCTGTAGATTATAATTAATTAGGTCTCTCGCACGCATACACAGTTCCTTACAAACGAGCTTCTCAGACGATCTTTCCCGAAAGCAGACTGAATGCAAAATACTTCAATAGAAACCTGGCGAAAACTTCCCTCCTCTCGAGGTATACACAGGAGTATCCGATACCGGGTTGGAGGGTGGTGTCTATAACACACAAGTGGATAAACTTTTAACCTATAAATAGCGAAAGGCTCAAACAGTTTTGCGAGTTACTTGCCCGTACGGCGAGATACTACCTGATTTATCTGTAAGCACTTTTTCGATCACTGAGATGAAGAGGCGTAATAAAACCTACTGTATCTCTCATTGATCTTGTACATGTATAGGAAAACTTCTCCGTCGTCTAAATTCATCATGTTGGATAATATCCGCGAAAAAATGTAATTTACGTTATTATTGTTAAATGAAACTAATTATTCATTCCTTTTAAATTAAAGAATTTAGATTTATAAGTAAATATATTTGTGGTATCCCCACTATAAATAAATATTTACCAAATAAATAAATAATTTACCAAATAAATAAATAAATATTTACTAATTTTTAAATATTTATTCTTTCTATGTACTGGTGTAAGTTTTATTCTAATTTATTCTAATCTCATTTCATTAGAATTTTATCCTAATTTCAAGAACTCCGTTAAAACTGTACATGAACATTACACTGAGAAAAAAATTTACTAAATTTCAAAAAACGTTTATTTGAATAGTACTGTGAAGATATTTATTTAAGTAATTATTTTCTAAAATTAAATAAAAAAGTTTTAAATATAAATTTGTTTTTTTAATTTTAGAAAATAATTACTTAAATAAATATCTTCACAGTACTATTCAAATAAACGTTTTTTGAAATTTAGTAAATTTTTTTCTCAGTGTATGTTAAAAGTGAAACAACAAAGAAAACGATGACTGCAACTCACAATAAATGATTTAATAAATTTGAAATCAATTTTTCGATAATATATACATCTAAATAATATCAAATATAAATAAAACGTTTGTATTTCTTTATTATAGTTCACATAAAGGCATAATCACATTCTGCGCACAAAAGAATTGATTCCTAATTGTAAATTTGAATTTATGCGCATTCCTCTCAGCGCTTAGCTCTCATAGACCCTTTTTATTTATATCTGATTGTACATCTAAGAGCTTATTAATTATAAACTATCTAAATAATATTTAAATACACACAAAATAAGCGTGTCAGGTTTATTCGACTTCTTAACAGCTCGCGAGCTAATTTGAGTTTGATTTGTTAGCAGCTTCGAATAAATTCCGCAATTCGGGCATGATTTCTGACTCGCCTCCTTCTGTTACAGATGAGAAGGAACCGGAAGAACGTCCCGCGTCGTCAGAGAATCGACGACTGATTATGACGCGCGTCCGCACGCGGCGGCATCTCTCTCGTCTCCTTCTGTTGTTCTCTTCCTCCGGAGTCCTTCAAACACGCCATTGCTTGACCCTTCTTCTTCTCGGCCTTACCTCTCTGCGCACAGTCTTACCATGCGACGAGAAGACGAGGCCCCAGAGCCGTGACCCGAGCGCACTTCCTCGCTATATTGAGGTGAGAAGATATTCGCGGAGGGACTTCGACGCTCTCGAGGCGACCCCGGAATGGACGCGAGCCGAAGCTTCCGATATGACTGGCCAAAGTGCTAACGACGTGGCCCGTGGTTATCGTCGAGTCAGCGATTCATTAAAGGACGAACGAAGCCACGATGGGCTCGGTCAAGTGACAGGACGAACTCACATCAGCGATGGTAGCTTTGTGAGCAACGCTGGCGATCGAGCGCGCCATTTGGGAACCGCGATTAATTACTCGGAACTCGATGGTCTCTCGGACGATCCCGTGGAAAATCGACGAGTTGTTGACGCGATCAATCTGAAGAATATGAGGCAAAGCGAGGCGAGTGCGAGGAATTGGCTCGGCCATTTGGTGAGGAAGCGTGGTGACGCGTCGGTGTTACAAACCACTCTTTATCACTCGGAGAAACAGGCTGTGAGCGAAATCCAATTCCAGGACAATCGAGACTACGATAATGAAACAAGTTTGGCTATTCCAAACGGACCAGCCGGCCGAAGTGTAGGCGATTCAGCCAGCTTCGCCGTGCATGAGCACGATGCGGAGGTTGCATTAATCAAAGCTCCGCTTGATTATTCGAATCAGTCACGTTTGCGCGAATCTTCGAGTATCAGTCAGCCTCAGGGGCTGATGGGGAGCGGACGAGATCGCGATGAAACCGGTATCGGTCCCGACGTAGCGCCAGGGCGAGCTGATCCAGACGCCCGCGATGCGTTCGAAACGCTCGTTAATCGTGCGAATGAACGCGCGAGCAATTATTTAGCCTATCGAAGTTTGCGTGGAAACGAGGCCTCAAGTGATATGAGCGGGCGCGATATTGACGTAGTAGCGGCGAGGCATCGCGACGATTCACCGGGGAATCGGAGCGACGGCAAGACTGTCGGTTTCGAGGCCACGAAGCAAACTCATTTAGACGCTCGTAATATCTATCCACTTGATAATCAAAACGGCAATACACGCGACAGCACGGCCGATTACCTCGGCGAGAGCAATAACTTCGACGTGGCTAATGAGTCTGCGAACTCGCTGAACGGTCCGTACGTCGATATCACCTCGGTTGACACACTTCTCGGCGATGACTTCGACGATGACGGCACTACCCCGATGGAGGGCCGCGTCGAGCTAGACGAGAACTCGCCGGTTGAGAATGGCAGCTCGGGATACGCCGATGATTTCTCGGATATTCTCGGCGAAACGGGAACCCGCACCGTTGTTGCTTGTGACAAGAGCATGTGCCGCGAATCGGATGATAACGATATTCGGGTAGTTAGAGCGAAAAAGTTCGGCAGAGCAGAGGAGTCGAGCGGCGAGCGGGGGAATTTCGTTCAAGTAAACGACGTATCCACGATACCTGCCAACTACAGCGATACCGATATCGACAGCGAAGCGCCTTTCACAGGCTTCGAGGGTTCTCAGAAATTTCCCGTAAAAGTCAATCAGAAGACGTCGGCGACGGCGGCGCAAGTCGAAAAGTTCGACAGGCGACACTTCGGCCCGCATAAGGAGGACGTGCTCGAGGAAACATCTACGTGGTACGCGAGCACCGTGGCCCCCGACCTGCCGAAGAGCTCTTCCAGAGATGTGCTTCATCGTCAACGCAAGACGAGCCTTGCTTACGATGACGTCACGGAGACAAGCGAGGGAGACAACTCGGGCGACGAGACGATCGAACCTAGCGAGAAGCGGAATGACACCCACGAGGGATCCTCCTGGCTACCCGGCACGTCGTCGGGCAGACGTTTGCCGAGTTTGCCAGCTGCCAAGTCCAGCCCCGACGAAAAACTCGCGACAACCACGGGCATGGCGGACGGTGACTTGGAGGGCGCGACGCGCGGCGGGAGGATGGATATTGGTGTAACAGTGTCGAGTGCGAAGTCGATCGACAAGATAAATATAACCATCTTGGGTCTCTTCGAGATGACGCACGGGTCGATGCCGAGGCCGGAAGGATCCAGCGAGCTCCAGGCGGCCAAATTGGCGGTCGATCGTGTCAACCAGTTGGACGTCTCCAAGTATTTCCGGTTGCGGCTCATTTACAATGACACTAAGGTAAGCTGAGCGTCACAAAGGTAAACGATGTTAAAGGCATTGTTACATTGTTGTTGTCGTTATTTTGCATGCAGTAATGAAATATTTATCTCTCGCGACGATAAAAAACAAAGTTATAATTCAATATTCCTCGCACGCACAAACAAGCCGTTTTAATTGTAATTGGAAAATTAAATAAAATGAATCGCTCGCAATATATGATTTCTCTTTGGATAAAAATTATATGGATAAAGAGGAGAATTGATACGTACCGCTTTCCGTCCGAAACAATTCCTGCGTCATTACTCGCCTCGTACACAATTGATTTTCGTGTGCGATTTGCCGATACGGGGATAGTGTAATCCGTGGGGATTATGCTAAATCTCCGGTCTGCTTCGAATCTCATTGGCAAGAAATTATTGGGCCAGAACGTAACGTAATCTATTCAGATCAATGTGTGTCGCGAAAATTCGCCGTTACTCGCAAGATAATTTCTAATTACCTCTCTTCAGTTAATGATTTATCAAGTGTCCCGTAGATATTCGTTACTTAAGTTTTTTTCATTGCGCCAGGATGTCATTGCGGCGGGATATCAAAAAGTCGTAATAAATCGTACCTTACTACTATCGTTACATTTGCGCGCAGCGTTGTCGTTTTTACTTCATGGCAAGAAACATATGAATAGCTAATAGGGTTTCACAAAACCCACATAATATCAAACAGGCGTACAGGGTGTGACACTTACATACAGACCAGTACGACGGATTGCCTATGCATTTCGCTGGCAGACGTGCGTAGTCGTGCGCGGTCTCAGTAAGCCTTGGCGTACTCACTTGGAACGTAATTTTATAGGAAAGAAAGCATACAAGTGATTTCGCCAAGGCCGGCTAACACGTAACACTCATAAAGTGTTATGTCTCTTTCTATTTTTATGAATATTACATTTTTATAAATATATATTTTGGCTAAAATTGGCCAATCTGATGTATGGCCGTTCGGGCGGCAGTGATATATGTACATCGTTGAAATGCAAAATACTTGTCTTAATAAGCGTTTTTCCAAAAGCATCACAGGTCTTTGGAATATGTCAACAGGGTAAAAAGTTATACATTCATAAGCAGTCGCTAGTTTCATGATTGGCCAAATTTTGGCCCAATTTTTGGCAAATGTTCTCATTTCGCGCGCAGTAATGTTGTGTTATTAAATTTCTCTCGGCGAGTAGTTTTCAAAAATATGTATACATGTTCTACTTTGAAAAGTAGAAACGTAACACTTTGTGAGTGTCTCTTGCATGATCGTACACAACTACACGCACCTGCCAACGAAACGCATAGATAGCAAAGCCGTCGTACTGACCTGTATGTAAATGCAACACCCTGTACGCACGAGTGGGATTTGAAGTTGACGCGAATTTTTCGGACTCCCTCAGCTGTCGCTAACACGTTGCATCGGGGATTTTCGAAGCTCCCGGCTTGAAATTTATACGAGGGTGGTCTGAAAAGTTTCCGACCTAACAAAGATACAAGTCATTTTTTCTGAAAATTGTTTTTTATTTTTCAACATAGTCTCCTTGTAAATCTACACACTTCTCCCAGCGATGCTCCCATCTCTGTAACCCGTCGAAATAGTACTCGGCGTTTTTCTCTGCAAAATAATTGTTCACGAAGGTGATTGCCTCTTCATTTGACGAAAATCTCTGTCCTCCGAGCGCAATTTTTAGATGAGGGAACAAAAAGAAGTCGCTTGGGGCTAGATCTGGTGAGTAAGGTGGATGGTCAAGCAGTTCAAACCGTAATTCGTGGATTTTCGCCATGGCAACCGCTGAGGTGTGAGA